>NC_072731.1:215933291-215988135 GCF_026930045.1 Uloborus diversus | reverse complement strand
ATGTATACATATATATATATATATATATCACTTCTGCTTTCGATAAGTTGTTCTTTTAGCCAAGTTATCTGATGTCTGTACATATGTTTTCGTTACAAATATCATTGTATAAGAAAAAAAAAACATCGCTACTGCTTTCGATAAGTTGTTCTTTGGCCAAGCAATTTGAAGCCTGTACATGTATTTTCGTTACAAATCTAAAACAAAAAAACCATCACTACTAGGATTTGAAATACGGGTATACCAAATACCGGTATTTCGAGCAATTTTGCAATTTCGTAATACCGGTATTTGCTGAGGTAAAATACGGTATTTTCGGTATTAGCAGAAAATAATAAATAGTTTCAATTAAAGAGTTTTCAATTTAACTTACTAGATATCTTCTTTTATTTTAAGCTTATATTTCTTTTATTTGGCTTCAAAAGAACTAACTAATAGAATATCATAAAACAAAAGTAGCTGGAAGATTAAAATTAAATCGTCATTACTAGATAGTGAGATGAATCGCATTTCCGTGCGATTTTGTGCACCATGTATTTATTTTTCCATTTCACTGATCATTCACTTTCCCTTTTGTGAAAGTTAATTTCGAGTGTAATTTTGAATGCATTTGTCCTATTCACCAATGAACAATTTATTCCAACCATCAATTGCAGTGATACTTTATGACTTCTTTTTTAATTACTTGCCTGAAATGTACTAAATTTTGACAAAAACTTTTTCTTGTTAGCCTAACAAATGGCAATGTGTTGTCACCAGTATTGGTTTGTTGTACTCTATCGCTATTTAGCTTTATACTTGGCAAGATAATAATTAGAAATCATACAGTGCCTTTAAAATTTGCATAGAGGTAAAGCATAATCAATTGAAACATATTTTCAGGTATTTACATAATTATAATTGTAAAGAATTTTAAAAAGAGACCGAAAATGAGTAAAAGAAACAAACAAGATCAAATTAGTTTATCGTTAATTTAAAAAAAGGCTAATAAAAAGCAAACTCAAACCTCTTCTGCTCAAGAGAAAATGATAAAATGATGTTAATATTGGAAAAATATCGACTCTCGGAAAGAAATTAAAACTAGCTATAATTTAAAAAAATTAATAATAATACACACAATACAAAAGAAACCCACCCACACACATACAAAATGATTTATCCAAAAATAACACGCAAGAGACCGAAGTATTTGAAGATGAAGGACTTCTAGACAATAAGAGGAGGTGTATCGCGTTCCAGGCTTAGAGACCGTTCAATTATTGCATTACGTTTTTCACAGTAATTTTTTATTATTACATTTATTTCTTCGTTTTATATTTGTTTACAATACGTTTTCTTAAATAATACAATTTTTGTATAAAATTATGAAATGTGGCAACAAAACAATGTTTTCAAGCATTTTTTGAGAAATTTCAAATACCGGTATTGATGGTACTCCGGTACCACATTTCAAAAATACCGAAGTATAGAATTTTCGGTCCGGTATTGCAATCCCTAATCACTACTGCTTTCGATAAGTTGTTCATTTGGCCAAGTTATCTGAAGCCAGTACATATGTTTAAATTACAATGTTCTTAGCATGTAAAGTAAGAAAACTATACAGTTTTCGCTTTCAATGACAAATTAATTTCAATTTTAACGAAATAGGCTGCAACCTTGGAACAGCTTTGCTCTTTTACTTTCAGAAGCCTATTAATCATATGTTTTAATCTGAAAAAAGTATTCTATTCTTAGGAAGAGCCTTAGCACTTTATCTGAGGGCAGGGTATATAAATGTAGACATGTCCCTTAAAGAATAAAACTAAAATATAAATATTTATTATCAGTAGTTGGGAATCCTGCTCACTAACGTGGAACACTTAAAATTTTTATTTTTTCTTTTATCAATGCAGGAATAGATATCATAGCTTGGGACACAAATTATGATTTTAGAGAAGTTCATTTTACAACTATTAAATAAAGAAAAGTAACATCAACCCAGTCAGTCTTTTAACTTTCCGATTACAGAATGTACACTTGTCCCTGAAAATATTGAATGTCTCCCCAGTTTTCTTAATTCTTTTGCATGTATTGTTCCGGCATTTCCCTCTACATAAAATTATTTGTTAGCTCTCTATATTTCTCATTTCAAATTAATTTTGTACAAATCCTGAAATTGCACGTAAAGCTATACTTATTCAAAAAAAAAAAAAAAGTTTGAGTGAAATTTTATTTTCTAAAAAATGATGGAAAACAAAAGGAATAAAAAGCTTTATTGTTTTCAGCAATACACAGCAAAATATTTTTTTAATAAAATAATCGACACAAAATAAATAAATAAATAAATAAAAACAATACATTGCATCTTTAAAAAACAGCGTGATGAATCCAATTTGAATCTTTTAAAAGTTCCCAACTAGTAGCTTTTTCTATGCGTGATACAAAAAGTGAAAAAAAAGAGGATTAAGAAAAGAAAAAAAAAGTGAAAGCATAATTGAGGGAGCCCTATATATTCTCCGCAATCAAAAGTATTATGTATGTTTATTTTAAGAACAGGAATTGTCTTTAGACAGCAGACGATCTGACATCTATAACGCTCAACTCGACCTAAAAGCATTTTTAAAGTTTTAAAGAAAATCTAGCGATAAATCGCGATGCCTACTACTACCGCTTCTCTACCATGTGCTTCCTTCGGGGAATTGTAATCTGTGGTCAGGGCCTGATTACTGAATAGACCAACTAGGCCACGGCCTAGGACCCTGGCTTTTTAGGGGCGCCCAAATGACCTAAACTGCTGCAGCCAATGGTTGAAATTGTAAGGACTGACTGCATAACATAACCCCCGAGGGCCCCCTGTTCCTATCACTTGGTGAGGATTGACTAGAGGGCCCCGAAAAGCAATTTGGCCTAGGGCCCACCTGCTATCTTAATCGGGTCCTGTATGTGGTGAAGTAATGTAAACTGAAAAAAAAAATCCGGAAACGTTTCTGAGTATATCGTGCAGCTGCGGTTCATGAAATTTTCAAAAACGTTTCTGAGTATTTCGGAATTCTCTTTCTATAATGTCCAGAAACGTGTCTGAGTATTTCGGAATCCTCTTTCAATGTTTCTGAGTATTTTGGAATACTCTTTCTGTAATTTTCAGAAACGTTTCTGAGTATTTCGGAATCCTCTTTCCGTAATTTCCAGAAATGTTTCTGAGTATTCTGTGCAGCTGTGGTTCATGAAAGTTTCGAAAACGTTTCCGAGTATTTCGGAACTCTACAAACAATTTTCAAAAACGTTTCCGAGAATTTCAGAATCCTTTTTCCGTGATTTTTTCTAAAATATAATTTTTTACTATAGTATTGCATACCATATTAGTTTCAGTTCTTTCATATCTAACAGCAATGAAACAAACAATTTTAGAATCATTCGTGGATTTTTTTTTCTTTTTCTGAATTTCTGATGACAAATAGCATGGTTAACAGCATAACATATGCACAGTTATAAATTTTTGAAAATTTATGAAATAATATAGTAGTTTCATTCCTATTCACAAAATCGTCAGGGGAGGGGAGGGGGGTACTTTCTCAAAAGTGGGATTGTTTGTTAAACAAGCTTAAACTTCAGTTTTTCTCACAATATTTTCAAGACAAAATTATCAACATATTGTATTTTTAATGCAGAACTTAAAAACATATCTTGTATCAAACTTGATAGCTTTTACTTTCGGATAAAATTTGACAGAACTTACCTTCCCTTCGCGTCAAGTCTATTTCTCTGACGAAAAAGTGTACCGAAAAGTGCCAACAGAGAAATTGGTGAATTTAAATATGACACCAAGTCCTCCTGTTGGAACAATTCGGGGTGATTCTTCTGTTCTTGCCCTTTTCCAGTTCATCACAAATATAAATACTTTATCAAAATAGGTTACTGATTTTATTTTTACAATGTGCGCAAAATGCATTACATATTTTATTTATTAAAACATTGAATTCTATTGCATGATTACTCCATTTCATATATACGAGATCTCCCCCCCCCCCCCCACACCATAAGAGTGATGGTGAACCCATAAAATGCTATAAAGCGCCCCCCCCCCCCTTAAAAAAGCAATGAAAATGTCAATGGCAGTCTGCGTGAACGCCCCTCGTCTTCTCCCCATATGTACATTGTATATTTAATTAATAACATAGTATTTAAAAAAGGATCACCTTTAAAACAATGACATGAAATAATTTTTCTTTTTATTTCGGCTTGTAAATGCAGCTGTTCCATTTTTGCCTCTGGCTCATTCCTCCTGACTGTCCTATATTAAACTAGTATATCCACGAAGGAAATGTTATTTACCGAACAAACTAATGTCAAGGAATTTTTTAATGTCAACCACATTTAACAAAATGAATAAGCACATGAATTAATTGCATAACTATGTAGCTTACTGATAGATAACTGGACCATTTTCTTATGGTATAAATATTTTTTAATAAATGAATAAATTATAATAAAAAAAGATAAATAATATTGGCACATTTTTTGTGAAGCATATTACAATACCAGAAAACATTTGCATTACCATATTTTTAATGAATTAAACAATTGATTTTTTTTTGAACCAATGTATGTATATCCAAGTATTTCGAAATAACTTTTCTGTGATTGCTTTTCAAATATAAATCTTATTTCTTTTGCGTAATTAATCAGTTTCAATTGGTTACAACAAATAGTACACTGCGCTCACAGGTATGTAGGACAACTTTAAATTAATTCAATAAACCCAAAAACAGTTACAATTGGAGCCTCATCAAATGCAAATCAACAAAAATATAAATGTATATAACAACATGTTTTAAAATATTCATTAATACTTACAAGTGAACATGAGCGAAAGAAAATCTAAGTACAGTAAAACCTGTGAAGTTGACCACCCTTGTAAGTTGACCACCTGTCTAAGTTGACCGCTTTTTTCAGGCACGGAATTAGCCCTTCTCATATAAATCAATCTCTGTAAGTTGACCACCTGTTTAAGTTGATCTCTAAAGTAGTGCACCGCAAGTGGTCAACTTACACAGGTTTTACTGTACCTCCATTACAACTGGATAAGTAATCCAAAGGGTTTCGTTTCATTAAGTATAAAAACGGGTGTTGAAACTATTCACGCTTGAACACACAATATAAATGTAATCATGGTTGCACCGGAAATTGTAAAGAAGCAAATCGGTATTAACTAACTTAATAGCTGCGTACATCTTCTAAAAAATCAAGAGCAGCCCAAAATGCAAAGGCGTAAAATTAGTTTCGACACAATTTACTACTCTCTAGACATGAAATAACAAGCAATCCAATGCTAAACAGTTGCTGACTGCAGCAACCATAGAAAAGGAAAAAATTAAGCTCTCGTTATTTTCGACTCACTGGCGCCGAAGGATAAAATACGTTTCGAAGCATTGCGCCTCACTTCCGCTTCTAGATGTCTTGAAATAACAAAAAGCTTTCTGAATAATGAGGAGTTCGCTATTGGATGAAGGATTCTTACTATTTCGGAGACGTTTCCGATATATCGAGAAACGTTTCCGAAATTTGTTACAGTTTAAGACTGAGAAAATAAAAAAAAAAACTTGATGAAGAAAAGTCTACTTTTATCGGAAATGCAAATTTGAGTTTTGAAAAGCACCAAGTGCAAGATAACGAAATAAATATACTTTAATCTAGAACTTAGGGAGGGGCAGTTGCGCCTCCATGGAGGTCAACTCTGTACTCTGGCTACGTCCATGCTCAAGACTGCGTGTGACTAACGTAACCATCAAATCACGAACAGTATTGCATTCAAAAATATTCATTGAAACTAATTTCCAAAACGGACAGTACTTTTAAACTCTTTAAAACTTTTTATACTGTATGATGGCCCTTTTTCTTTCATTTAAAATTGAATAGAGGACTTTCTTTTAATTAACTGAATTTGGAACTGTCAGAAAAAAAAATGGTGTTTACAAATTGAATCAAATCAGGTTTGGCTTAAATCAAGTGTCCTTCCCCTAAAAAAAAAAAAAAAAAAAAAGTTCAATTTATCGTATTTCAGGCAATTTTTTGAGTCCCTTTGAGAAACTCAAAGACTTTACCCTAAAAAGCTAAAATTTTAATTGGAATTCATCAGGGTGTCAGTGATTTAAGTCAGTGATTGTAATCGCGAATTAAATCAAATATTTTTTTCAAACAAAAAAAACATCATTGATTGACATCATTTTCTAACTTAAACCTTAGAAATCTTCAAGAAAATTTTAAATCTCATTTGTTCAATCTTTTACTTAGTCAGCACAACGTTTCTTCCCTATACTGATTTTGTCCCCAGGGTTTTCCTCACTTAACCATTTTTATCTATTCAAATTCGCTCTTCTTACTCAGCCAAAAAATTCCAATTTTTAGTCGGAGGAAACTTTTAAATTATTTGCTTTTTTTTTTTTTATCAACAAGGGAAAAAAAAAAGCGTTTTCCCCTCAAACACATTATTTTTCTTACTGTTTGAGAGAGGTGAATAATTTAATTGCAATAGTTTTCCTTAATTCGCATAGTGCTGCAAAATTGAGTGAAAAGCAGCGGTTAGAGCTATTTTTGCCTTGGCTAAAGACCAAAAATTTCATCGCCGGCTAATCTTTGAAAAACTTCAAAAATATTGTCTAAAATTGAAAAAAGCAGCCTTTATTTTTTGGATTGCTTAAATAATCGTGCTTTGATGAAAGAAACTGCCATGTAAAACTGCTTTAAGAGTTGTGGTTTCACAAACAAAAATGATGGTGAAGCTAAAGTGACCGAGGAATGGGATCGTTTTGATATCTTTTTTCTTGGGGATTTTGAAAATATTTTGCTGCAGTACCTGGAAAATTAACGTGAATAAGTGGATTTGTGTTCACTAACTTATGGCATTTTTTACAGTATGATTTTTTTTTAAAAAATGTAAGCAGTCAAAAATAACTTCCTTTTTCCAAACATTTTAATAAAATTTATTGTCTGTAAAATTATATTTGTACTTAATTTTATCTACACTACAAGTATTATAATCCATCTATATGCACTATTCCTATGAAATAAAACAACAAATATTCTCGAGAAGGCTGGGAAAGGAACTTCCGATAATTCAAACTACCAATTACTCAATTTTTAGACGGTCCCCTGGGACTTCGAGTTATCGAGAGTTGATTGATTATAAATAATACAAAAATCATTGGAAATTTGTAAACTTTGCTTAATTTTGTAGAATGCAAAATAAACATTACGTTGGAGTTACCCATCGTGACAGTTCCGTTTTAGAAAAAAATAATCACTTAAGGATTAGTATAGCACAACTGCGCCAACATTAAAAGATGAAAGTTTGAGAGACTTATGCATAAAATTTGGGATATTTTGTAGACACAAATGGTAGCGACAAAAGTTAGTGTGTTGAATGGATTTTTTAAATATAAACAGGGATTTCTTAAATTAAGACTTTTCATGATCCGAAATTCGGCAGGACCCGAAGTTGTTTGTACAACTTCGGGTCCATGTAATGTCTTGAAAAAAGATATTACGTGTGTTACCAATTTAAAAATAGTATGGAAAAGTAACGCAAATGTGGAAATTCATTTTTTTACCATTGTATTTCACAAACAGATTTTTTAAAAAATAAGAAAATCTCCGTTGAAATCAAAAAAAAGAAAAACAAAATATCCAGCATCCATTTGAATTTTGATGTCTTGAATTCAAATTATGTTTTTCGCTATCACGAATCGCGATAGGACCATACTTGTTGAGTTTCTTGTTTCTACAAATGGAAAGGAATTGAAACAGCCAAGAAATACCCGTCATATCATGACTCGTGATTTTCTAGATTAGTTAAAATAAGGCATACTCTAAAAAAAAGAAATGGTAATTAGGATGCGGTAATGAAGGTAAAGATTTCATAGCTGATATCTTCTAGAACATTGATCAAGAGGACTATTTACAAGCGTTTTAAGTTATGTATTTTTATTTCTTACTAGCAGTATTCGCACGGCGATGCACGTGCCCATGTTTTTATGCCAAGTTCGCCGCCTACTGCGGCTGTTTAAATAAATTTGATTAATCTGTATCTATCTTTTTCGTATTTTCTATACCTATTTCCAGTTGCATTTTGTGTCATTCACCTTTTTTCGCCAAAATTGCCCCCTTCGGCGGCTATCTACCTATATGATCTATCTCTATTTTTTTTTTATCCGTCTCTATTTATTTTAATCTCCCTGCCCATTTCCCAATCTGAACAAAGATGATTTAAAAAACTGCGCTTTATTCATTTAATTAAATATGGCAAAAAAACTCAATATTTTAATTAAATTAAGTACGCAAATATGTAACGTAAAATAGATACAGCAAAATGTCCGGTGGAAGCGATCGCGCTACAGTAGCTCACCCAATTAGCGAGCGACCTGAACTCTGGCCATATAAAAAAGAATTCAACTCCCCAGCAGAAAAACAACACAATTATAAAACACGGTACATCTAGGACAAAAAAGGAAATCCCGCACCCCCGTATGAAAAATTTAACTATTGAAAAGCTATGGTTTGAAGAAAGGAAGAAAAAAAAGCTTCTAGAATATAAAAAAAATTAATTTGAATTCTGAAATTTTGAATTCAAATTATGTTTTTCGCAATCACGAACTGAGACAGGACCCTACTCATTGGAGTTATTGTTTCTAGAAACGGCTCCTGTCCCCCCCCCCCCCCAAGTCTGCCTCTCTTCCTGGGCGGTTACTTGTGCATAGTTGTGCGTGTGCGTAGACCTGTGTGTATGCACGTAGGCATGTGTGAGTGTATGTGTGTGAAATCGTGTGTGTGTATGTGTGTGAATGTGCATGTGTGTAGGACATGGACGCCTCTGACCAGGAGAAGCGGATAGCTCAAACCGGAGCAGCCGCGCCGCCGCCAGCAGAGGACGGTGGGCGGTGGTGCTGCAGATTCTTCTGGTTCAAGTTGAAAAAGGCACGGACGCCAAAAACGGTCAAATGAGAACAATAAGCAATCGTGATTGCTCAAAAAAAAACCCCTCCCCCCCCCCCTTCCCGTCTGATGTCAAATAACCAGTAATCATATTTTTTAACTAAAAGGTATGAACAGAACACCCTTCAAAAACGAAAATGCAATCCTTTGCAATCTAAAATATTTTGCGAAATAAACAAATAATACGCAACCATTGTTTATCGCCAAATTCGCCAAGCGACTTTCAAATTAAAAAGAAAATCAATTAAAATTCGCGCAATGAACTACGACAACGGCGCAATAACCAAATTAAAGAACCATCGGTTCTATTATTCAACCGCAACCGTTTATTCAACCGCAACCGTTATTCAACCGCAAACATTTTCCCCTACCGAGAAAAATGTGTCACTTTGAATTTTAAAAAAATGTTTAAAAAATGCTATTGCATATTTTTGAAAAAAAAAAAAAAAAAAAAAAAAAAATCTGAAGAAGGTGAAAAGTTTACTACATACTAAATTTTCTGAAAGAAAGCTCTCATATATTTTGTAGAATGGGTTTAGAAAGAATTAAACCCTGTAAAAAGCGAAAACTATAGGTTTTTTCAAAATTTCATAAAAATTTTTTTAAAAAAAAGCTATCTATATTTTTGAAAAAAAAAAAAAAATCTGAAGAGGAAGACATGTTTTGACACAACTACATATTAAA
Source organism: Uloborus diversus (assembly GCF_026930045.1). Taxonomy (NCBI): domain Eukaryota; kingdom Metazoa; phylum Arthropoda; class Arachnida; order Araneae; family Uloboridae; genus Uloborus; species Uloborus diversus. The sequence continues at coordinate 215,978,484 of NC_072731.1, read as the reverse complement.
TTTTCAGAAAGAAATATCTAACACTTTTTGGGGGATGGGTTTTGAAAAAAGTTAAACCCGGGGAAAACGCAAAATAAAGGTTTTTTCAAAAACTAATAAAAAATTCAAAAATCGGTCAATCTTCAAAATTTTTTGGTCGTCATATTTGAAATTAAATTCCCTACACTAAGGTACAAAAAATATTTTCCTGGCGCGATTGGTTGGGGTCTGTGACCGATTAAACACAAAAAAAGGGATAAAAATCACATAAAACATTTAATTAAGAAAAAACTAATCAGAAATTAAGAATTTCAGGTTCGAGGTTCACGCCCCCGGGATACGTTCGATTTTTGTGCCAAATTTTAGAGCTGTAGGTGCTATGGGGGCTTCTAGTCATCGGGTACAAACAAATAAACAAACAAACAAAGAAACACCGTCGCTCTTATATACACAGATCAATCTTAAATGATGAAAATTAGTATTCTGTTGAATTTAGATGAAGTTTTGCTATTTAAGTTCATCTATGTTGATGCTTCCTGAAAAAAATTACAATTCCCCCCCACCCGCCCACTCCTTTTTTAAAAGTAAAATCTACTTAAGTCAAGCCTTGAACAAACGCAAACGATGATTTGTAACAATGGCGACGAAAATTTATCCTTAAATATTAAAAGAACGAATTAGCTTATCACGTCAGCATGGCAATCTGAAAAAAAAAATAGAGCAACATCAACTTGGTCACGTGAGATTAATAAGCAATTAGTGATTGCTGAAAAAAAAAGTAGCAGAAACCCTACACACAAACTGAGATCATAAAATAAAGCTCTGTACCTACCTTCTCCAATCATTATCGGCTTCAAGAACGTATATCCATAACAATTCAAGCAAAACAATACTACAAATCCCGCAACTAGTAAACCTTGATCACAAGACACTTTCATTCTGTTTGTTGCCACTGAAATACGAACTTTCTTTCACTCACTGCTTTATCATTTTAACTAAACATGATTGCAAATTCACGCGAAAAACATCACCAGAAAGGTGAACAGCAGATCCGTCTCGCCAGTTATTTTGGTATTTAAATAATTCGTGGTCAAACCGCATAGAACGATGAAAGTGAACATCCGGGTCATGCCGGAAGTATCATTTGTCTTCCAGAAACCCAAAGGTGTGGACTGGAAGCTCAACTGTCAGATTCTACATTGGTTCTATTGAGCTGTTTTCGAACAGGATTCAAGAAAATAAGATAGCAAAAATCGCTTGAAGGTTTTCTAAAATCAATCTAAATGAACTGCTGATTAAACAAGTGCTATACCTCGTATACAGGATCTATATTTAATAAAACGATGCAGTTTGCATAGAAATTCTCAGAAACATGGGGGATTTTTGTTTATTATGTATAAAAAGATTTATTTTATGCCTGTTATGGCTTCGACCAAAAGATGGCACTGAAGTGGAATTGATGGAATGGTGTTATAACAGTTCATTTCGATCAATAACATTTTTTCAATTTTTTGTTATTTACTTTAATTTCCATTATTGAGAATTACAGCCATTAGAAGATACAAAACACCCTTCATAGAGTTAAAAAAGCATTTTAGATTGTATATCTGACACATGGTGACGTACTTTTTGCTGGGTCAAAGAAGTAGTCTATACACACATGCAAGTCAGGGCCCAGGATTTCATGAAGGGAGGGGTTTTGGTTTCAATGTTTTTTCATTCTTACCTGAATTGTCAGGAAAATACAACAGAATGATAAAATATTCATTCACGTTTAATGGTCACAATAAGGAGCATAGCGGTAGGGGGCGGACAAATTCCCATAAGACTTGGTTTTAAGTAATATTATTAATTCTTTTATGGTATTCTATATCCATATCCGGATCATTATGAAGCTCATCTACCAAATAAAATTCAGGCTGCGCTGTAACCTCAGTATTTATTCATTCTACTGCTTGTTTAGATTCAAATCTCATTATTACCTGTTTGTGCGGTATATTGCAACAAGTACTAAAAAAATTTCACAAATTCATTAATGAAATATGATTTCAGGTTTTGTATTTTAAGATAATGCTTAGTAAACTAAAGAGTAAAGGGTTCGTTGCAGATGCAAATAGCAAATTAAACTATCAAACAACAATTACTCAATGCATCTTCATAGCGGCAACACTCTTCTCTTTTTGTGAAACACCCAAGTCATCATAACCTCCTTATAAGAAACAATATTAAACGCAGTGAATGATTTCTATCGATAGCCTATTCAGCGGTTCCTCCATCATCAATTTTTCTAAAATATGATTTTGTCGATAAAGAGAGGACAATCGTAAATTGCCAGAGAACTTCAAAGAGAATGTTAAAAAATAAAATAAAATAATAATAATGTACTCAAACTTCAACATTAAAGTTAATTTTTAGTGAAATGTGCGCTTTTCGTCATTTGGCTTTTTATTTATTTTTTTTTTCCTATAACTGGAAGGATTTAATCCCTAGAACCTTCCCCTCGGACACGGTCCTGCACACGTGATTTTATTAGCCCTAGAACTAACTAGAAATTACAAGGTGTAAAATCAGGTCCGTCATTTAAGAACTTTCCAAGTGTGTGTGTGGTAGGGGGGGGGGCAAAGGGTTTGTCGCTAATACATTTTACAAGGAAAAAACAAAATACGTACAAAAATGCATAATTGCATTAAGTTTCCAAAATCCAGGAGGCAGAGGTCGATTGACCCACCTGATTGTCCAAATGGCAGACATAAGGGCTAATCTTACGAATTTTATAAAAGTTTAAATGACAATGTGTTATCACACAAAAATAACGTGTCTAATCACTGATGTTAAAAGTAACATTTTATCAAAATTTGATTTAAATTCAGTTTCTTGAATCTTAAAAAATCGTTTATTCATTCGCTTATTTTATGCATGATAAGATTGCATTCTACATAAAACACTAGTTACACCTTTTAGTCAAAAAGGCAAGGCAACTAATATAAAACATTCTTTCGATTATTCTAAACAAAATCCCCCGTGTTTCTGAGCATTTCTGTGCAAACCGCAACGTGTTAATGCAAAATGGTTCGATTATTATAAGGATTTAGAAAATCTATTGATCGAACCAACCGTTTTTTTAAAACTAGTTGTCAGTTTAAAAAAGTTATAAACAATGGGGGTGATGCCTGATTCATGAGGGCAGAATTCCCCCCCCCCTCGAAACGGGACAGTTTAGAATTTTAGGGAAATGGTAAATATTTATTTTTTAAAAAAATATTTTCTTTAACGGGTTGTATTAAAAAGGACAGATTAAAACGAAGAATGGTATATCTCAGACTTCAGTTGGACACAATAATAATAGTCAGTCACTCTAGTCAATTACTATGAATAACTAAACCAAATCTGAGAACTTTGACACCTTGTGTTTTCTATTTCCGTCTCTCAGACCAAGGTTATCAGATGAAAAGTTCAGAAAATAGTCAAAACACTACTTAAAGATAGCCAAATATAACTGACATGTCGTGAGAAAACTGCACCACCTTTCTACAATTTTAAGAGCTCCAATTGTGTAATCACACTACAATATTTATGACACAATCTCCAGACTGATATTCTTTTAACTTATCAAGTGTGATTTATAGAAAAGGAAAAAATGCCAAATGAACTAAAATATGGTAACCGTCTTTTCCACACTGAAAAAAAAAAAAAAAAAAACTCACGTGGTTATTCCATACCAGGTGTGATAGTGGACTCAAGTAAAATTTTATGAAGACAGACTGAAATTTTTGAAAACTATGAAGAAGCTCCCCCCCCCCCTCCGTTAAACTCTTCAAATATGCATATTAAAATCACTGAAAAAAAATTATTTTCAAAATAAATTTTTTTTAAATAATTTTTCAGCTTTAGAATGTGTTGTCAGCCCAAAATTTTTGGAATCGGCAATCCACAATTTTCGGAAATTTGGATCAGAAACACCCCTGTATGCTTATTTTGCTCAATTGGTTACTTTTATTCCCCCCCCCCCTGTGCTTATTTTTTTTACTTTTCTTTCTTTCTTTTTTTTAATTTGCTCTAACTTTCAGAAATCGAAACATTTCTGCGTCCCGATGGAATTGTGGATTTGAACCGAATTTTAATTGAAAAAAAAAAGAAAGAAAAATAAGGAAATAATGTTTCTCTTTTTATATTAAAAAAAAGTAAGGTCAAAGAAATTCTGAAAGGAAGGCTGTGGCGGGCCAGCTTCCAGGAGACCCCATAGCACCTACAGCCTTGACATTTTGTATAAAATTACTTTGAACCCCGGTGGTTTGCACTTGGGATTTTGTTTTTGAATTTCGAATTAGTTTTTTTGTAACTAATTTTTTAAGCTCAAATTTCGCGTAAATTGCCTATTAAAGGGGTGAAAATTACTTGCATATATTAATATTACATATCGTTGGAAAAGGTGGAATTTTCCTCTTTCTACGCAAGTTGTTTCAATGCTCTAACTTAATTACTTACAACGGGAGTTTTTTGCGTTTTTAGCTCGAATTTGTTTAGGCGTAGCTGAAATGTAGGCACTACTTTCTTCATTAAATCTATCAGTAAAAAGGGAAGGAATTGTCCCACAGTTTTCTTTTTGACACCACTGGAGAGAGCGGCTTTTTTTACTAAAGATCTAACTCAACCTATGGTCGAAAAACTAAGCTTCTATCTCCAAAGGAAAAAAAGTTACAAGCCGTATTAATCAAGTTCAAAAAATCTCATCTCCATTCAAATTATCGATATTTTATTTAGCGTTGCCATAGTTATGTCTTTTAGATTCGTTTGTTTCTTCTTTCTTATTCACAAATTTTAAGGGTTTCGATTTTAACAGAAAATCTTAGGCTCAACTCAATCCAAGCCCTGAGCTAAAGAGCAAAATATATTACTAGAGACTACGAATGTGAAAGCGATTTTTCAAATGTACAAGACTGCAGTTTTGCAATGCTCAGGAGCCCCTTAGCTTTTAAGGCTCTGCAGTCTGCAAGTTGGTACAAGTTATTTTGAAATACGGGGAAGGGGTACTTTTAATCCGTTTCTTTTTAATTGACGATGTAAACCTTTGCAAATCAAATAAAATTGCAAAGCAATCTTCGGGGGTTGGTGAGCGTCAGCAAGCAGGGGGCAGAACCTCCTAGTATATATTTAAAAAAAAGAACTGATATTAAGTTAAAATGCACTAAGTACCAATTGATAAAACTTGTGCATCTGCAATAGATATTAATATCTACATCTGTTATATAAAAGTTTCATTGCCAATTAATGCATTTACAAAATTAAAATGAGAGATCATGAAGTTTTTGAAGGTGGAATCAAAAGTCGTAAAATAATTAACAAGTTGATATTGAAAAAGAATTTTATAATGTGGCTCTGATAAGTTGAAGCCTGACCTTGATTACTACTTTTTGGAAGCAAAGTGAAAATGGGACATTATTGCTGCACAGACCAGAGTTTGAATACTTTAGCAAAACTTCTACAAAAGCAACGCCAAGTATATCAAGTCATGACCAATCACTCTTACCTATTACACCAAAAGGGAATAAACATAATCAAGGTCAGGCTTGAACTTATCAGAGTCACATCATAAATTGATACTTACTGGGGGTTGGACCTTTTCTCAAAATTGAATTCTCAATGAGAATTCTACCCATTGTTCATCCTTTCCTTATCCCATCTGTTACTGTTTATCATCATAATTATTGGTGTCCGTTACTGGGGGGGGGGGGGGTCAGACTTTGTTTTAAAATTGAGCAAATAAAAATAGAATTAACTAGTTCAGAGGATCCAGAAGCAGCCAAACATTAGATGAGATGTAGTTGCATGAGAGAAAAATAGCTTTAGAAGTCTAAATACCTTGAAAGGCTCTGAAAATTGAGTTTACACGAGAGCAATTTCTTAAGCATGTCTGTTACTGGAGCCTTTACCCAAAAATATATATATATTTTAAATTGCATTATTTATAAAAACTAATATGAAATTATTTGTTTTTCATATTTTCATTGATTTTCAAAAATTTGTACCATTGGAAACTAATACAGTAACCACTACTAATACGAACCATGTCTGTAACAGTTGTGAATGAATAAAGCATAAATGTGTACTTTTTTTTTTTAAATGTGGAATTCCATACTTAAAGAGAACCTTATTTAACTGTAAGTAAAAAAAAAAAGATTGTTCAACCTTTTGGACCAACAAGAGGGAGGAATTAATTTAATAACTTACATTACAGAATCAACAAGATATTAAATTGACATTTTTAATTTTGTTATGAAATTACGTAATCTGAACTACTCTACTTCATTTTTTAAAGAGACTAAAAGAAATATGAAAAAAAAAGGGCGAGTAATTTCAAGGTCAGCAAACAAAAATTGGACATGTATATTTCTGCCAACAAAAAGTGATACATAGAATAAATAATTTTTATTAAAATCAATGAGACTTATGCACTTTCTGATATTTTCAATTCAAATATAATACATAAAGCCGGCTGGGAAAAAAATGACAACAAGGTGTAAAAATATGGTTGTGAAATGGTAAGCTTTATAAAGAAGTAAGGCATAAAAAAGTTTACTACAGTAGCCCCTCGTTATATCGCTCATTCGGATATATCGCTCTTTTCTTCTGTCTCCCGAAATATTAAAGCCTAAAATAAGAAAAAAACTTTGCTTTAAGTTTAAAACCATTTCTGAAAACATATGGTATTGCACAGAGAAGGTCTCTTTCTTCTCAATTTTGTCAATGAACAAAAGGAAGCAATTCTTCTGAATTCGCTGGAAAAGCAGCAGCAATTCCTGTCATCCAAATGTACATACCCGCACAGTATTTTTCAGTTTAAGATGGTCTGTAAATTACTTGACATCTTCTTTTGTATTGATACATTGCCTTTACAAGGAGTGAGAGACATCAAGCAAGTGTCATAGTATCCCATGTAGAAGAGAACATACGCCCTTCTTTTAGTACAGAAAAGATTTGTACTTGGTTGCACAAACCAGGATTTGCATCAAAGAAGGGAATAATGATCTGGACGGGCGAAATAGTTTCCTGGAAACAATCTGGTTTCTTTTACTTCTCACATCCTATCTACAGCAAGTAAAACGGATAAGAAAACCTACTCGGAATAAGAGGGTATTGGAATGCTCATTCTTATCTCGCGGTAGCTCGGAAAGATCGTCTTCATTCGCCATTTGATGATTTTAACTTTCTGACGGTGAAAATTTACTTAAATTTCAATCTTGTTTAAATTTCAATAGGTGTGATAGCACCCACATCGAAACCATTAGAAACTAATGTCAAAAAGAACGAATGCCAATTTACTTGTGTATTAGACATAACTATTTTTAATGCCCTCCGTTATATCGCGCTTTCGGATATATCGCTCTTATTCTTTGTCCCCCGAAAAGCGCGATATAACGAGGGGTTACTGTACCTGTATAAAATTGTAGTCCAGAAAATGATTTATTTTTGCATTAATTTTTTTTCTTTATATATTAAAAAGAAAATAAATAAAAATAAGAAATTAAACTAGTCAACTCTGAATAACTCGAAGTCCCAAGGGACCAGCAAAAACCTTCGAGTTATCGATAGTTTGAGTTATCAGAAGCTCCATCCCAACCTTCTCAAAGATATTTTTTATTTTATTTTCAAGGAACAGTGCATATACAGCGGCTCCCAAAAGTGTTCGTACACTTTGAAATTTTTTAGTAAAGTCAAAATAACTCGAAACTGAATTTGAATATGAAGTCCAATATTTTTTCACATCATTCCTATGTCAATCTAAATACAACCCATTGTTTTTTTCAAAATATTGACGGATCTTCTTTTTGAAATGGGTCAGAAAACGAAAAGACAGAGAAATAACACGCCACAAAAGTCATCGTACACTCAAATATTTTCGAATAATTTCATGATTAAAATTATCATATGCCGTTTCATTAATATTTTTCCATTGTGTTGACCCTTATAAGTCATTTGGCTATAATTTTTTGTTTATTTATTCCTTAATATTGTGCTTATTACTGTAAAATGGCTGGTATTCGTAAAAAAACCGCAAACACCATTCAAAATTTGATTTTTTTTTCCCACAGTAGTGGTAAATTGGTTTGAAATGTCTCTAAATTAGTTAATTTATTTGTTTGTATAGTAAAGTGCTTGATAAAATGCTTTAAAGAAAGGAATCGGACCAAAACAAGGTAAGAAAAAGTCAACCAGCAAAGTTGACAAAACGTGATCAGAGATTTAAAGTTAAAAAATTTATGAAAAATACACATTTGAGTGCTGTAAAAGTTTCTGCAGAGTTAAATTAAACATTTTACATTTAATTTTCACCTAAAATTGTTCGCCAAGTTCTCTGATTAGCTGGATTAAATGGGACCTCTTCCCGCAGAAATTTTCTTGGTCGTGCGAAAAACAGAAAGCTTACGCTTTTCGTCGCAAAATCAATGATAAATAAGCTAAAAGCCTTTTAGAATCACGTCTTACTTACAGATAAAAATGAATTCAACATTTTTGGTTAAATTGTTGTATAACTGTAAGTAGAAGAAAAAAAAATAGGAACTTAATCTTAAGAACTTATTTGGACCAGTTAATCAGGACGGTGGAGGTGTTCTAGTGTGAGGGTGCATATCAGCATCAGGACTTGGTATTTTGTAATTTTTTGATGAAATAATGAATCATGCTGTTCCTTTAAATATTTTAAGAACCAATTTTGAACTCTTAGCCAAAAATTTGGTTATTGGAAACAACTTTGTTTTTCTATCAAGATAACGATAAGAAGCACACGGGTTTCAACGTTTGCGTCTAGTGCCTCGAAAATTGTCCTAAAGTTTAGAAAATACCCCCTCAATCACCAGATTTTAACTTAATGTAAAGTATTTAGAGACATCTGAAGGCTAGATTACGAAAATAGGGCTTTAAAACGAAAATAGAGCTAGAAACAGTAAGACTCGAAGTGTGGTTGAACACTTACTCAGAAATTACGCAAAAAAAAAAGAAAGAAAAAGAATGAAATTTATTCCCAGGCGTTTAAAAGGTGTTATGAATACTTTATGATATTCTACTAATTAATAACTTAATCAAAAGTTAGATTATTCAATAATATATAGACATTTTATAAAATGTACGAAGACTTTTGTGAGATAAAATTTCCGGCACTTTTTGGTTTTTGATTTAAAAAAAATAAGTTTTAATATTTTTAAAAAACTTTTCATGTAGTTTTGTTAAAAATTGATCATAGATCTTATAATTAAATACCTATTCCGAAATATTAATTCTAACCAATGGATTGGGGCTTATTTCATTGAAAGTCGTAGGTGTACGAAGACTTTTGGGAGTCACTGTACTAGAAAGATTAAAATACTTATATTTTGAATGAAATTAATTATTAGCACTACATAAACATATCTTTACAGAGAATAAATTTTATTAAGACACTTCGAAAAAGGAAGTTATTTTTCATTATTTAATACTTTTTATCACATATTTAAAGGTGTTTCAGTTTGCAAGTACAATTTGATCTTTCCATGTTCTCAGAATTTTCCAGGTACGGCAGTATTTTAAAAATTTGACACTTGCCGATTAGTTGAAGTAGGTAAAGATTCTTCATCAGAATCTACACAAGCAGACTATTGACGAACAGCTTGCACAATTGCTTCATAGAACAAGGATTAACATGTAGTTACTTTTTCTTTGATATTCAAGAAATCTTTCATCTGTGACCAGCTCATAACAACAAATATTTCAAAATGATTCCATTTGCCCATCACTTTAGCTTCTTTATCATTGCTGTTTATGAAATCAGTCCTTAAAGCAATTTTTAACTATATTTTACTGTCATAGGATAGGCCCAAGTGCTTTTCACTTAACTTCAACTTACATTGCTTTCAAACTTCTTTTCTTTAAATGTTTGCCAAAATTTCAACTTTCTCAAAGATTAGCCAGCTGATATTCAAATTTTAGGCCATCAGTCTTCATATTATCTACGTAATCACAATCAAAACAGCAAAAATACAACTTTTATCATTACGGACTCTACATTGAATTTTTCTTCAATAGTGAATTGAACTGAATTTCAAGCCAAAACTGGTGCTTGGGACAAATAAAGTAAAGGATTATCTCTAATACATGTAATGATTTTAATCAAAAAGTGCATTCGTTAAAAAATTATAAGTTGTGAAAATGGTGATTGTCGAGTCCATAACAATAATTAGAAGAAAAGTTTTGTTAAAATTTTTATTTATGCATTTTATATCACTAAATTGAATATTTTCTAATTTTACCTATGGTGTTACAATATTCTAAAATAAGTTTCATGAAAATTTAAATTCGGCATTTTTTTAATTAATTTTCTGAATTTGGTTATGGACTCAACAAAACGTTACAAACTCGACATTTGGCAACTGTTTCAACATCGCTCTTTCTTTACCAAAATGCTTGAACAGCCTGCACAGAAAAAAAAAGAATAAAAGTAGCCCTTTAATGCGAATTTCAACTTATTCTTAAAAAAAACTGACTTTCAGAAGAATTTCGACTGCACAAGTGTATAGGGAGAGTCGGGGCACATTGGTCTGGCTCTCTACTTTTCTTCTTTTTTTTTAATCTCATCATAAAATTCAATTAGTAGTTTTATTTCCTACCATGAGTTACATTAAATATTTCTCATCATCTCAGAAAATTTTCAATTCATTACCTTTTTTCCCTCATTAATATTTTAAGAGAACTTTGTGAAGTGAACCAACCTGCCGCAGTCCCGGGGTCCCCACATTACAAAAATAACTTCGATTACAATTTTAATGTTAAATATTATCCAACATGTGTACCAAACAAATGTTTTGTGATTAGAATCAAAAACTAAAGTTTAAAGATCAATATAATTAAAATTGGCCAATATCTACTGTTACACTTTTTCAAGAATCAGCACAATTTGTGTTTTTTGCAACTTAACTATTGCCCTTACTGGAGGATTTGCTTTTTTAATTGCTCTAAAAGTTTTTGTGGGTTTTTCTAAAAGTGAACCAATGAAAAACATTTAAAAAAATAAAGTTGCTTAGTTATGAAAGTTAATCAATCAAAAATAGCACTGACAAAATAACAGCTTCTGAAATTTGTTCAAAATAACTTTACTATATGATTTCATTATAGGAATTGTTGAACTTTAGGTGCTACTTTTTGTTGGTCGTAAATTTAAAAAAAAAAGCTATTAAAATTATCAAGGTCGGTCTAACAAGTCCAAATTTCCCCTATTATCTTATGAGATGTTGACTGATCTGGTGAATCCAAATTTCAGTAATATTTCCAGTGTGACATTTGAAAAATTTCCGGTGTAGAATACCAGTACACATTGTTTAAAAAAAAAAAAAAAAAAAAGAAGAAAATCTTTTATACATTAAAATAAAGGAACAAAGTAAGGCATGTCAGATGTCATTTAGTACATTAATATTAGGGCCATTAAACAAAAATATAAGTTCTTTTGTGCCATACATGACCAATAATATATTTAATTAAGTAAATAAATACAAATACTTAAACTGGAAATGAACAACATTCTGTTGCTTAAAAATATGTAATTCCTGAAGCAAAAAGTGTTGCCTTCTTAAATTGAATTAACAGAAAATTTGACTTTCCTTTAAAAATGCAGTTTAAAAAGTTTTGGCTTAAAAACATTTTCTTCCTAACATGTGCCCCCCCCCCCCTTAAAATTGATCCACAAATTTCGATTTACCCAAGATGGTCCAGTATTGATCACTTCAGATAACAAAGGTTCTACTATAAAAGTTAAATTGTTTGTAAAATTTGCAATAAAATCTATTATTTCTACTAACAAATTCATGACTGAAGAAATCAACATATCAGTTGGTCTGTTCCAATAGGAGGCCACCTTCAATCTGTTACCCTCCCCTCCCCCCCGAGAGCTTGGGTGCACCTCCCCTAAATATCCCACAGACACCCCCTCCCCCGTAATATCAAAAACCTCTCCCCAAAAATGAGAAAAATACTTCTCAAAATACTCCCTAAAAAAACTTCAATGGCACAGTCTGCTGCATGCCCGCCCCCCTGGTGGGCACCCCTCACATATATTGATGAAGAAATAGCCGTAACAGTTGATTCTATCATTGTAACTATTGAACAATGAGGTAGTATTGTTGTTGTTTAGACTCTATTAAACAATAATTCAAACAATACTCAAACGTGACAAATATGTAGAGTCTGTTCTTTAGTAAAAAATTCTGTAAAAGAATTTTTTTAACTTTTTAAAAATTACTTTGGTGCTTAAACGTATTATAGATAAACTGAGACCTAGTAGAAAACCTTCATTAGGTAAGAATAGTTATTACTTTCATAGAAAATTTGAAGATAGTTTAAGCAAAAATTTTCATGTCTTTTGAGTGTAGAGTCCATAAGATGCTATATATCTTCCTATATCTTTAGAAATTCAACACAAATCTAAACTTTTTTCAATGCTATGACATAAGTACACATAGGACTAATCATTTACAAAAAGTTTAACTTTACTGTTTGCACTAATCATGAGTAGGAGGCTAAAACATCCTTATCAAGTGTAGAGTCCGTAACAGCCAAATAACTGTGAAATGCCCCAAAACCCAATTTCAAGGATGATTTTCAACAAAATAAATTTGTAAATTTATTTTATCTTGCTATAAATCTGTATTTATAATATATATTACATATCTTTACCTCAACAACAATTTATCGTAGACATAGCAGATAAATTAAAAGAAAATAAAAACACTACAATTGCCCCCCCCCCCATCCCCCTCAAGTTTTATAATGGTATCTCCTTTAAAATTATTCAAAATAGAATTTCAGCAGGTTTTGATACTCCATATTGCAAGAGCTTCATAATAAATTAAGGGGGAAAAACATCAATTCTAATAATGATCAAAGAACAACTCTTAAAATTTTGCATTAGAAAAAGCCTCTTATAGCAAACCAAGTTCTCAGCATGTAAATTGCATGTCTTTAATTCTGAAAATGTTCTTTTTTCTATTGAAACCTAAAACTTGTGACCATAATCAAGGTAGTACACTTTTCTGAACAATTTTCAATACTTGAGAAACAATAGATTACAAAAATTACTCTTCAACAGCAAGATTACAAATGAACAAGCAAAAACTTTAATATTCATAAGGCAAAATACAAAGAGAACAACACAGCACAGTTACAAAAATATAAAAATAAAATCACATCTGTTTCAAAAATACCATCAATATTGAATTTGTAATTATTTGTACAAAATGTTCATAGTAAAAAGTTATACCCAATTAATTTTTTGAAATTTTAAACATAAAATAATTTCCAACTAAAATACAATTAAAGCAGAAACACAAAACCAATTTTTTAAGGATATATAACTCAACATTTAAAAAGCTTATTTGACAGTGAATGTATGCAATTAAGTTATTTACGGTAAATAGTACGATTTTTATTGAAAGGAAATATTGGGAAGTGAAATTATAAAGCTTAAAATTTTTGCTTACATATTTCCTGTTAAATAACCTTTCCTTTTTAAGTAGTGCAGCCCTAGAAAGAGACAACAGTATTTTTTATTTCTGAAATAACTCTTTTAAAAGAGAAACGAAAATCACTTTAATACCAAATATTGAATTTCAGGGGAAAAGTTGTACAAAAGTGTGCGAGTAGGCAATCTCAGGCAATTGTGATTTTTAAGGTAACAAGAAAATAATCTCAAACAAATCGCATTGAACTTACGTTCTGCAATATTATATTTCAGGTACTTTGTAGCACATTGAAAAGGAAACTTTCGCACCAAAAAGGACTACTTGTCAATGAGTGAGCATTGTTTTGATCGAAAAAACGTTCAAACAGTGAATTAAATTGTTGATTCACAAAATATGCGAACATCCTGTCCCCGTTAAACATCTGAAACAAATAGGGACAACATCATCTTCATGAACGACAATGTCACTTAGTTCTGCGGGATTAAGATACGATGAATTCTGATCATCTTCACATTTTTCAATCGAAGAACGCTTATTGATTATGTTCAAATTCTCTTTAACGCCAACATGGGGGAAGATTGTTGGAATAGCATACGGAACCAATTTTGTTCTTGAAAGGTCATGATAGAAGTCCTCATTCGAGGACTGTTGAAATCGAGAAATTATAAAACGTTTTTCAAAATGTTTTTCGCAGACATGGTCTTTACTTGACAAAGGTCGGTGTTTCGTTGGCATGCGTTCACTCCACTTTTTGAACATATTTTCATCCTTTGGCACTCTGAATATTGAAAATTTTTCACTACTAGACCTTTTACCAGTTGTACAAAAGGGAACGAAACATCTGCGAACCATTGTGGAAGAAAATTATAGCAACGTCCAGAAAGCAACTAGAAAGGAAATAGTGAGTATCTTTTGCACAAAACAAAATCTTTTGAAATAGTTAAAAAAAGAACCTCCTTTGCTTCACTCAAAAAATTATAAATATGCAAGATTTGTTTCCCACGATGTTTTCAAAATCACCCGCGTAAATGCGCGCAAAAAAAAAACTGCATTAGATATTCAGTTCACTTCACTACAATTCGGTTGCGTTCCTTTGCATACAACAGCTGGAGTCGGATGTTCTTCTTCTTGAAGTGAAAACTATTTTGCTATAAAGAAGAAAAAAAAGTGGATGATGAAAAAAAATGAAATAATGCATGTAACGTAGGAACTATGTGCGTTCAGTGTTAAAAATGTATTGAGAATTTTTTGCATATAAAATACTTTTTGCATATATCATTGACTAATTGAGCTGTTCGAACCTGGCAATAACATTTTCTGTCTCCAATCTCCAACTGTACACATTGACATTCGCGTATGTTTTTACTCCTTATGACACATTTGACAGACATATCGGCATAATTATATTTTAACTCACTAATATTGTCATTATGAATTTGTGTGTTTACTTTTAAAGAATTCTTCAACCAGTAAAATGCGGCGAGCTCATGCTGGTGAGTATGAAAAGTATTTCCTCAGATATTAATTATTTCCATGTTACTTTTCCTGTAGGTGTCCACATACTTTGATGCATAATCAGAACCATTTTTCAAAAAATAATGCTTTTAAGAATAAAATTGATTCATCCTAAAGCGTTATTTTCAAGTTTATTCACTGTTGGACAATTTCTGGTTTAATAAGTTTCGTTATTCTTAGTCAATTTTCACATTTAAAATCTTAAAACAAACAAAAACTTACTTTAGGTTGAATTAGACATGTTGCAATTTATCGTTTCAATTCCGTGCACTATATGTTCAACTTGGTAAATTAAATACAAATACAAATACAAAAGTGACGACCAGCAACAGGCTCTGGTCCCAGCTAGACTGGTCCTAGTCAATTTACAATCCCCAGTGAAGATCAATGGCCCTCTTAAAACTGTCTACTCCTTTGCTCATTACCACCTCTTCCGGTAAGCTGTTCCAAGGTTCCACTACCCTGCTAAAATAATAATTTTTCCTAATATCCATGTTAGCCTGAGATTTAAATAGCTTAAAACAATGACCCCTTGTCCTGTTTTCAGTGCTAAACTTTAGCCCCGTAACATCTTTCGTTTTAATAAATTTAAACAGCTGAATCATGTCCCCTCGGTCTCTTCTTTGCTCAAGACTGTACATTTTTAGCCTTCTAAGCCTGGAATCATAATCTAAGTGGGAAAGTCCACTTATTAGCCTTGTAGCCCGCTTTTGAACCCTTTCCTTGAAATCAACCTTTCCTTTCCTTGAACCCTTTCCTTTGAATTCTTCTGGAACAGGTTCCTAAGTTGGATGGCATGAATCGGAAAATACCAATTAGAGTCAAATCAATCATCTGCTGAACGATTTTACATCCTCCAGTAACATCAAATTCGTATGAATAAACAAATTAGAACAAAGGAAATTTTTTTACTGGGACATGTGCTATTTGATAGGTTGGAGCTTGTAATAGATGAAAATATTGCTAAGCTTCCAGTTGTTGGCAGTGATGGATTTTTCCTATCACAAATTTTGCATTTGTAAGGCGCCCCACAACATAAAGGCTCCACAGAGGGTTCAAAAATGCACAAAAAAATATTTTATGCAGTTTGTGCATCTGTAAGGCACCCAGAAAATGCTTTGCAACAGTCTTCCAAATCTCTAAATTCACCACTGGTTATCAGGAAAATGTTTTGCACCAACCAAAATCTCACTTAAATCGAAATAATTGATGCTCCATGTTGTTTGAAGAAATTTGGTAATTTTTGGAGAAGCTTGTTGGCGAGTCACCATTCAATTTCCTCTCAAAAATGGAAAAGTGCCAGAAACTCTAATTATCGTGAAACTAATCTGACTAGAACAATAAGGTTTCTGGATAATTCTGAAGTTGCATTTGCCCCTACTGAGTTATGCAATTTTAAAGTGCAAACAGTAAGACTGGGCCATGCACTAGAGCTGGGCGATGTAGGAATTTCTTCATTGTGATGCATCGCCAATGTTACATCGCGATATAGCGATGCATCACAATTTATTTTTTTTTTAAGTTAAATTGTAAAGCATTATTTATATTAAAAAGCAGTGCTAAAAGAGCAAGTTAGTGAAAAATATTGAGGACAAGTTTTGAGATTACAATGAGCATGTTTTTTTTAATGCAAAAAAGATGTGAGTAAATAGATGCAAAGTCATTCATTCTATTAGGAAGCTAACATACTTTTGCATTTTAAAAAGGATCCTTGTAACTAGCAGCAAGGAGGGAGGGAGTATTTTAATTCTCAAAACTTCCACAGATATATCTTAATTACATTTATTCTAACTCATTTAACAAATATAGTGTCCAATACTGCAGGGGGAGGGTGAAATTACATATGGCATCTAGAGCAAGTTTTGCATAAAATGGATTCGCAGTTTATATTTGTCTTCCAAACTTTTGTGAACCCACAAAGAGGGAATGAGTTGTTTCTGAAAATTGTATGAATTTCATATTTATATAAAACATTTAACTTTTTGTGCAGGGTGGAGGGGAATCAGTGACACAATGAGTTACCGACCCATGTGACATCTGTGCTAGGAACTTCACTGCTTAAAAAACCAAAATACATGTCTTTATCTTTTGTTGCTATTTTGCTCTTTAAATTTTGCTTATTTATGGCAAATGACTATATGATAAATGTACTAGTTCATCAATATATCTTTCGTCAATAACTAAAAACATGTGTGCATTTCTCACATGTTTTGGAAGAAATGAAGGTCTAACTCTTCGCACCTTCATTGTTAAATCAAATTGGACTGACACGACATTGCTAATTTTAAAATTAAAGTTTAAAGTGGCAAAAACCTTGGTTCGGTGTCTGTACATCAGAGCAGCATCAATGCATCAGTTTTGAGGAAAATTCTAAACCAGTTTAACGATGTGGGATGCGCACCTGTTTTCCGCAATGCATCAATGCATCGCCCAGCCCTACCATACGCCGATATTACTGTCATTGGTTTTTCACTTTCACGGAAACAATATTCAGGTTTCAATCCATCTGATGTGTCGTCGGGCTGAATTTAACTGCATACTAATTGAAATAATGACTTAAGTATCCATAATTTTTCCGCTATCAGTTTGGACAATGAGAATTTAAAATTTTCTTTCTACAGATTGATAAATGGTGGTATGAATCCTTCGTTTTCGCCATTCAAAGTCTCTTTCATCTCATTCAGATGCAGCTTCATCACATTCGAGTTCTGCATTTGTAACAAACTCATAACAATTTCTGTCAATCAAAACACACTTTATGTCAAGTTTTCAGGACGCATTAGTATAGTCAAAGCGTTTTGGAAATGTATAGAAAAGTTCTTGCACCTAAGCCATTTCAATTTTCAAATAGTTTAAACGTCTTCAAATAATCCACCAGACCTTTTATCTCATGAATGAAGCCCAAGACCATGATTCCTATTGCTAGCAGAGTCTACACCAAAAGTGCTATTTTCTGGTGTAGTTAGAGGCTGAGAGATAAAATTTAGTTAAAATAAATCTATTCTTACACTCAAGAATTAACGTAAGACAAAAGTATTTACATAACATGTTACACTGACATAATCAACAATTCGATCTACACTCATATGCAGTCAATTACTTAAATATCTTTTTATAAGCTATGGAAATTTGCCTGCAGTTAAACAAATCAAATTATTAATTCATTATGGCAGAAGATATTTAAATTCCAACAATAATCAGTCATAGTTCTGAATGCTTAACGAGTATCATACCTGCCAGCTGTTCAAAGCTTTCCGACAAGTTTTATGAATTTTCATGTCTTTTAATTTTCGTTCGATTGAGAGCTAAGTCTTTATGGAGGGAGGGGAGGAGTCTGGGGGTTGTTTATGTAGAAAAGAAAGCAATTGCATCTCTCCAATTTTGGAACTAGTGCGACTCTTGTGGATTGCAATGTTGCCCCACGCTTCATTTAGAATTTGAATAAAACACAAATTACATTGTGTAGCCAGTGCTTCATTGGGGATTGATAAAATGACAGCGGGGTCCCTAAGCCTATTGCTGGTCATCACTTTTGTATTTTAATATTCTTGCTTCATTCAGAAAAAAAAACGTTTTCCCCATTTTTATTAGGAGTACCACCCCTATTTCATGCTCCTTAAATGAAATGAAATGCATGAAAGGGGGGCTCAACCGAACCAAGCACTGCAAGCAGAGGTCTATTGTACTAGTCCCCAAACAGAAGTCTTAAAACAGACCTGTAGCTGAAGCAGAATTCAGCAAACACCTAATAGGAATATCATGAACCTTGCATGGTTCAAACAAATGATGACCAAGGTGTTCAAACCTATAAGCAGAAAACACTTCACAATCATACAAGGTGTGAGTAATAGTTTCTTCCTTATAGAGGTAACCTCTGCAAATTGAATCATTACTGACACCCATTATAGCAAGGTGCCGCTTTAAGGTGTCAAGTTCAGTAAGAAGACCAAAAGTCTTTCTAATACTATTTTTGTTAATAAACCTATTGCATATCTTGCATGTGATCCTCAGAGAGAATCAGATATGTCCTCCTTAGAAAAACAAGCTGAATATGTTCAATGTCATCGCGAGATAACTTCTCCGACGGGAAGGTTTCTCTCACAACAGCCATCTTATACATGCGCTGCTTGAGCATAGGACTGTGGTTGACCAGCCCTTACTCATAAAGATGCAGCAGTTTGTGCAGGGGAAGGAGTTGAAACCTTCGATCGATGACGCTTGGTTTCTTCTACCTTCTCAGGAATGGCTGACCCAGTGGCTTTCGCCATCTGTAACAGCCTGCCATCTCCAGCCTGCGGCTGTTGCATTTTTGTGCATTAATGAGTACCCCCCTGCCCCCCTACTGCAGTGTTGGTGGGTTGCAGATAGGCCCCCTCACCAGTCGATGGGTTTCAGACCTGCACCCTCACCTCCTCCAACAGCTAGGTTGCTGGTTCACTCCCACAAGCCAGTATCCAGCTCCAAAGGAGCCGTGAACTGGGCGGTGGTAAAAGGTAAACACCCGCACAACCACCCTGTACTGGTGCAAGGCAAATTACAACGAGGTGTCGCCCGGTTCCTTGAGGGGATCGTTTAGTCATCATACAACCCGGATGCCCTCCATCCATCAGCACAGTGCCTCACACCTTAGATTGGGTGTCCATTTTAGTCGCCTTTTACGACACGCACGGACTACGTTGGGACTATTCTGCTCCAGTCATCACACGGAAGATGCTCCTTAAAACCACCACTGATTGACGTTGCATCGAAAGGGGATGCACGGTGCAATCTTTGCATTGCTCACATGAAACATTCATGTCAGTGGCACGGCCAGAGAGTTTTTCTGGGGAGGATTTTCTAGATCAAAAATTTATTTCATCACAAAGTACTTCTTGTATATTTAGGAATTGGAAAGTAATTTGATTGCTTCCCACTCAGTAAGCTGTTTTGTTAAAACCTATGCTGTTCTGAATAGTTTCAATATTGTGTTTTCTCCTTGTTTGTGGAAAAAGAAGGGATGTATCAGAGTTCTGGGGGAGAGGTTTTAACCCCAGAACCCCTTCCCGTGGCTGTGAAACTGGTTAATGTGTTGTATAAATATAGATGTGTCAGCATGTGCAGGGTTCGCCAAATGTATCACGATATATATCCAATATTTATTTTGAAAATATCATGATATCTATATATATAAAACGCTTATGCGTGGCGCAAAACGAGCTTTTATTTCTTTCTCTCCATTGGCAACGATCCGTTTTGTTTACGTGTTTACAATCGTTGTTTACAAGTGCTGCAGACTCGCTTCTAGCGGTAGATTTCTAGCGTTAGAACTTTGATTTTTGAATGAGTGTTTTCGATCATTTGAATATAATTTACAAAGAAAAGAGCAGTGTGCTTGGTAGTCTTTAGATGAAAGATTTAAACGCTGATCGGTAAGCAATGCTGCCGATTGGATTAGGCGCGCAATATATAAAACGCTTATGCGTGGTGCAAAACGAGCTTTTATTTCTTTCTCTCCGTTGGCAACGATCCGCTTTGTTTACGTGTTTACGATCGTTGTTTACAAGTGCTGCAGACTCGCTTCTAGCGGTAGATTTCTAGCGTTAGAACTTTGATTTTTGAATGAGTGTTTTCGATCATTTGAATATAATTTACAAAGAAAAGAGCAGTGTGCTTGGTAGTCTTTAGATGAAAGATTTAAACGCTGATCGGTAAGCAATGCTGCCGATTGGATTAGGCGCGCAAATGCACGCCGTGAACCGCGAATTGCAAATCGAGTGAGTTCTGTAAGTGTTTTCAAACATATTTCCGGTATAATCATGCACTTTACTGTAGAAAAGAGTTGAAATAACAGTGATAGTAATGAAACTGGAGGAAAATATTATTTTATTTAAAAAAAGAATGCTAATAATAACACTGATACTTATCCTCGAATACCACATATTTTATCCGATATAGTAACGTGCCTTTTAAATTCTAACGTGAACAATTTCCTGTTAGACTAGCCTTCCTAATGACTATAAATAATGCACAGGGTCAAACTTTTGATACAATTTTTTTTAGATTTGACAAAACCACTTTTCAGTCATAGACATGTCATATGTAATGATGCATTCACGAGTCATAGTATCTGAAAACCCAGAAATTTTCTATCGTGTATGCAGAGTATTATGATTTTCTTCTTTTTTTTAAAAATAGTTTGCAAAGTTAATGTTGATGTCGAAAGGTTTTTCCCTTAACCATATTGCTTACAAAAAATAAAGTTTCCTACTTACCAGGGCTGCAGTGTCGGAGGAAAAATGTCCTACTCTGACTACAAGATTTTTAGAGACTCCAACTCCTTTACCCAAAATTAGTCCGACCCCAGCTGTGACTCCGCAAATATTGGCAGAGCTGCGAATTTTGAGAGAAAATTACCGACTCCGTCTCTTGAAATTTTAAACTTTCGACTCTGACTCCTTTACCATAAAACCAGTCCAACTTCACAGCCCTGCTATAGCTTACCACGAAAAGAAGGTGGATGACCTCAATGCAGAAACATCATTTGTGATGGGTTGTTTGTTATTATTTTGGAATAGATAGGATTAACAAGACCATGCCTTTTACTATTTGGTGCTTTCTGGAAGATTCTACCTATTACAAATGATGCAAATGATGTTTCCCTTCAAGGTCATCTGCCTTCTTTTCGTGGTCAAGCTTAACTAACTGCAACCTGTAAATACTGAAGTTTTTTTTTTCCAACCACATTTTTTTATGTACAGTGAAGCACCGCTTATACGTTTTTAAAGGGACTATGAAAAAAGTGTACAAATGAAAAAATGTATAATTGGTAAAGAAAATGTATATTAGACCCTCCAGGGACAATTTAGAAGACGTATAATTAATAAAAACGAATAGAAGAGTAACCTATAAACCGTGCTTCACTGCGTATTATGTTATTCCACATAGACTAAATGAATTTATTGGACAACTCTCACTGCCAAAACATGTCACTTAGTTTTGCAATGCATTGAAGTTAAGAACTGAACAACAATGGCAAAGTAAAGCAACAAATTGAATCGTGAAGACCTGAAGAGCGAAACATTTCACATGCTTTTGCAATGGCATTGATGTTAAGAACTAAACCACAGTGGCAAAGTAAAGCAACAAATTGAATCGTGAAACCTGATTTTACTGCTAATATGTTTTTACAAAATCATTTTGACCCTCTGCTTTATTTATAGTCATTAGGAAGGCTAATCTAACGGAAAATTGTTTACGTTTGAATTTAAAAGGCACGTTGCTATAGAATGAAATAAATGGTATCCGAGGTATGACAAATATTAGTGTTATATAGTAATCAATAATTTTTTTGTGCTACAATAATATTTTTCTCCAGTTTTATAATTATCAGTCTTAGGTCAACCCTTTTTCTCCAGTAAAGTGCATGATCAATCCGTAAATGTATTCGGAAACACACTTGCGGAATTCTCTCGATTTGAAGACGGTGTGCATTTGTGCACCTTAGCGTATCGGCAGCATTTCTGACCAATCTGCGTTCAGATCTTTCATCTAAAGACTCCGTAGCCCACTGCTCTCTTCTTCGTAAATTATATTCAAGTGCTCTGAAGCCCAGAGGCTCAGTGGTAGCCCTGACACGCTGCAGGTCCGGGTTCAATCTCCGGGTTGGGCATGATTGATTCAGCTGTTTCATTCCTTCAGTGGGTCGATAAAATAAGAACCAAGTATGCTTGGGAGTTAAACCATGGGGGTTTCGCGTTAGACTGACCTCTTAACCGGAACATCTGCCTAGCACCCCAGAGCCCTTGGTCAGAAGGAGTGAGATGGGTACAGTAGGAATTGGCCCTCATAAGCTGTCGTGCCACTGGATTTGGTTTCTTGACTCTTAAAACACTCATTCTAACATTTTTTTTTACTAAATCACTGCTTTCACAGAATGTCAGAAGTTGCTTGCTCTTTACAACTGTTAGATATTTTAAAACATAAATATACACATATTTTGACACTGAACATAGTATAGTTAATGACTGAAATGTTTTTAAGTGTGTTAACATTGTAGTGTTTTTTTCACTGCAATTTCTTTTGCATTCAGTAAATGTAGGAAACTAAGATTACATTATGTTTGTAATTTTAGTACAAAAATGCTCCCTTGCATACTTTTCTCAAAAGATAATGGAATTGCAAACTTTTGCTTTATAATAATCCAATGCACGAGTTGCATGTCAAAGTAATTGTCCCCTTTTAAATGTATGAAAATCATAAGTATTATGATATTCATATTAAAAAGAAAAACTACCTTTTTTCTAAATACAGACAAAGCTAGACCAATATTTGGTGACCGGTGAGCGAGCGCAGCGAGCTCGGATCGCGAAGCGATCCGAAGGAACTGCGTAAGCAGTTCCAGGGGTTGGCGAGCGTTAGCGAGCAGGGGGCGATAGCCCCCTAGTTTTCAATATTTATCTTTTCAACTATGGTATTTTCAGTACAAAAATTACATTAATCATAGTAATATAGAAAAAAAAAAAAGAAAATGTCTTATGCCTGTGCACCAACTAATGCATATTTTTTATTTCTGAAGCATGTAACTGTGTAAAAGTGGCTAACAGAAGAGAAATTAGTAAAACAGCTTATGCTTAACTCCATTAAAATTGATAAAACTGTTAAATGAAATATTAGATATAAATAATGAAAGAAACTTTAATTTTAAGTCTACACGTTGTAATAACAGTATAAGAAAATAGTGATTTGAGGATGCATTTACTATTTTGAAGACTTTATTTTGTGCTGATTGAAAATATTGGATATGTATCAAAATGTCCAATGTAGATCAAACTATCGGATATTTTCGAAAATATTATAATATTTTTGAACCCTGTACTAGTGTAAGCTAGTATCTTTTCTTTAATACCATAGAAAATAAAGTGAAGTTATGCTCTGAGGAACTGCGTCATTTTTTTTTTTGTTTCAGTAAGAAACTAGCTCAAATTTTGAAAGATTGCAAAATTATAAGCCAGTCAACAATTTTAATTAATGTTAAGTATTGAAATATGTACTGTAATAGTTGTCTTGTATTTTATATATATATATATATATATATATATATATATATATATATATATATATATATATATATATATATATATATATATATATATATATATATATATATATATATATAAATATTTTATAGACAATATTACTTAATTATACATGCTGTTTTGTTTTGTTTTTTTTTCTTTTTTTTTGGCTCTTGTGTTTTGGATTACTTGACTAGTCATTTCCTGTTGGTCAGCATACTTTGTAAAATGAAAAAGGTGACTTTGTTATATTTTACTAAATTGCATTTTATTTCAGGTGAGCTTTATGGAGAAAAGAATGTGGTGGAAGAAGAAAACGAATATTTGGTGGATGGGTTAAAAACAAAAATTTCTACTTTAAAATCTGTGAGATATTTTTAAATTTTCTCTTCTTTAAAGCTGTATTCTAGAAAACATAGTATTCTGTGAGATATAAACAACTCAATGCTTTTAACAAAATAGCTTTTCAATAAATCTTTAAAAAATTCTCATAATATTCTTGTAACTTGTTCCAATTTATGTTCATGGATGCTGTAAAACAAATCCCACCACCAAAAACATAAAACGTATGAAAATGTCTCGCTTCCATATTAAAAATTGAGATCTCATGTGAAACCAAGTTTGTTGTTTTAGTATCTTGGAAAGCATCTATTTAACAACTTTGCCATAAATTGTTTCATATTGTTACCTTGCAACATTTATAGCATACATATTAATATTAAACATCTTTATTTCTATAATAAATGTAGTGATTTTGGGGGCTGCTGTGCCCAGATTAGAAAAATAGTTTTTTAGTAATGCAAGATGACATGTTTAAACATTCATCAATCTTAATTTAGCCCAAAATTGCAGTTGATTTCTACAGTGCCGGATCTTTGATTTTTCTGAGCCAAGGGAAATGGTGAAATGGCTTCCTTCAATTTTTTACATCAAGTTGCGGGGAAAAAAGGGAATGTTTCCCCCAAGTTGCCGCTCAGGGCAAAGACCCCAGCTTTCAGCCCCCTATATCAAGCACTGGTTTTCACTTCAATCGCTGACTACAAAAATCATTCCAATGTATCGTTCAACAGAATTTTTAAAGAAATTCAGAAGGAAAATATTTCCACTGGTTTTTTATTTTGACCCTAATGTTGTCAATAATTTAAGAAATGAAAAATAATAATGGGTTAAATATGTGCATGGAAAGCAGGACAAGGGGCCATTGTTTTAAGCTATTCCAAATCTCAGGCTAACTTGAAAATTGGGAAAAATTACTACTTTAGTAGGGTTGTGGCATTTGGAACAGCTTACCCAAAGAGGCAGTAATGAGCAAGGGGTGGATAGTTTAAGAGTAGGGTTTGGGATTTTTTTTTAAAATTATTTATTTATTTATTTTTTAATCAAAAAAGTCAGATTTTTTAAATTTAAATCAGATTTTTTTTTTAAATCTTTAAACATTTGTAGTTATTAACATTTATAAATATAATATATTTCATACAATAGATGAATCCATTCAGCTTACTTTTAAAACTAAGATAAGTTCTCTAACTATTCAATACATTTTAAAGATTTATAAATGCATAATGATACTTAGATAAGAAGTGATTTAAAATATAAATTTTTGCTTTAAAATAAGGTTCCCATCATCATGTATGTTTTAGTGTAAAATAATATGTTGGGCAATTACTTTTCTTAACTAAATCAGTGTTGGTGTATAAGAGTGGAAATCTGTTTCACACACAGAAAGAGAAATCTATGTAGTGTTGTCTGTTGAAGTTAAGATTGTATGTAATGCCATGTAGTTAAATTTGGAATAACACATTTTAAAAATGAAAAATCATTTTACAAAAAAAAAAAAAAAAAGATTTTTATTGATAATTTTGTTAAAAAATTCACTTGATTTAAATCAACAAGCACTGTTCAAGAGGACCATCATTCTTCATTGGGGACTATTAAACTGACTAGGATCAGCCTAGCTGGGCCCAAAGCCTGCTGCTGGTTGTCACATTTGTATTTATATTTAAAAATGAAATTGTTAAAAATGTAAATAATATGAAATAGCTTAGTTCACAGCTATCAACTGCTGGTATCTGTTAGTAACCTCGGACCAAAGGGTCACCAATGATTTCAAAATTTCATAAGTAACAAATATTCAAACAATTTATAAACTTAACATGGATGATTTTTGAAGTATTAAGTGCTTTATTTGCATGTTATATCGTTACTCTTCTTTTAAGTTTTTGTAAAACGCAAATTGAACCCTTTTCCACATTGCATGAAGACATATATCTTTGAAGAGTATTAAAAACACTAGTGTTATCTCTATAAATAGGTGGCAGGGGTGTTGCCTTCTGCAATGAAATGTTTAGGGTAGTTTGTTTTAGGTGGTTTATTTTCTGTTTTGGGAAAGCATCATTCTTTGAGGGGTTATCTTTTTTTATTGATGTGTATCTTTTCACCTAGTCTAGATTGTCCTTGTTATGGAATAAAAACAGTTTAAGAGTAAAACAAGTAAGTTAAAGTAAACAGTACTTTTCTTGTTAAGATTGAATAATATGAGCACTGAACTCAAATATTTAGCCACTATAATAATGGTAATTACTTGAACTAAACAGGCTCTTAAGGTCTATCAAAGACAACAGAAACCGCAGTTGTATACATATATATATATATGTATCTGCATTGATTCTGAAAGCTAGAACCACTTTAAAGAAAGACCCTGAACTCCAAATTGGGTCACAAAGATAACTCTTCATGCTGCAAAAGTTTAGTTTTGATAAGTAAATTTTGGAAAAATAGTTTGGAATCTATTTCCTTTATTATAATTTTAATATTAATAATTGCAATCATAATCTACAGTTGTTTATTGCATAATTATGTATGGCATTATGTTATAAAACACTGACCAAATTGAGCTATAAATTATATAATATTAAAAATTGCCACCACATGGACTACAATATTCTTTTCATAATTTTTACACATAAGTTATTTCCAAATTGGCATGTACCAAAAATACAGAGAATGTAACATAATGCACTATAGCATGCCAAGAACAATCCTGTTGATACTTTAGCAATTTATCGATTAAAGATAGTAACAGGAAATTATTTTTCTTAATAATTCTGATGTTTGTTAATTAAAGCCTTTCTTTTTTAGCTGTCTATTGACATTGGACATGAAGTTCGAACTCAAAACCAGATGCTTAACGCAATGGCAAGTATTTCAACATAACATTTTATGGTTTAATTTCGCATAAATATGGTGTCTAAATGTTGCTTAAATGAAACTAAATGTTTTCGATGTCACATACTTTTGCAATTGTGAATGTTTCCAAAAGTAAAAATGAGAAAATTATGTTTCATTAAGTGAGGGGGGGGGGGGGTCAACACCAAAAAATTCATTTTTTTACTAATTTTTTTTAAAAGAAAACGGTTGGATTAAAGTTATTAAAACCTTTTGTGCATTATTATGCATGGTTTTAAGAATATTCTATAAGTTTTTTGTCAAAAAATATCCACAGACAAGCCGGTGACAGAACTTTTCCCAGAATACCTAAGGAGAAAGATGATTTGCGAAAGATGATACTGTATCTCAGCTGAAATTTATCTGAAACCAAATTATATGTGGATTTAGTCCAAGTATTAATTAATCCTCCTCCCTACGTTCTCAGATCCTTTATTGTTTGATTTTAAAAGTTTTGGCCACCATTTGAAGTTAAAAGTGCTATTTTCACGAAAAATTATGCTATTTTGTTAGTAAAAAATGCATTAAAAAAATAAACTCAAACTCAACGTAGGG
This sequence comes from Uloborus diversus, assembly GCF_026930045.1. NCBI lineage: Eukaryota > Metazoa > Arthropoda > Arachnida > Araneae > Uloboridae > Uloborus > Uloborus diversus. The sequence goes on along the minus strand of NC_072731.1, from coordinate 215,950,676 downwards.
GGGGGGGGAGGTTTTTCTATGCAGAATGTATGTACAAAATTTGAAATGGATCAGTCTATTGGTTTTGAAATGGGAGTGAATACCGACTTTGAAAAAGTGGTTTTGAGAAAAACGTATTTGAAGTTTTAGAAGCTAAGAGGTGTCAATTCCAAATCCATAGAAGACAGTCCCTGTAGCAGCTTCGATTTCCTTAGCCTTTTCTTTTTTCATTATTTATTTATATTATATTTAACCAATCCCAAGCAAGCAACACTGACATTCTGAGCGTTTGCAGCTGTCATAACAGCTGCATTCTTCGGCAGCTGTCGGAGCTACAGTTTGAAGCAGGGGAGACTGAATACTTGATAACTTTGAGAATTTTGCTCGAAACGACTACTTGAAATTTTGAGAATACATTTTTGAAATGTTAAACTACAACACGAAATAAAAAAGATAAAACCACTTTTTTTAAACTGCAAATCCTACCCCCCTCCCCCTTAAAAGATGATGGTCATGTTTGAATGTATCTTTATTGTTTAGTTGTTTACCTTTTTACTAAAAGTATGATATAGCTCTCAATTCTCCCGATTTGCTCAGGAGACTCCAGAATTTTGATGCCTTATCCTGAACCCCCCCCCCCCCCCCAATGAAGTAAACATTTTTCAGATTTTTATCAAACCTACGAGATCCCCGATAAAAGGAATTTTTCTGTGATTAGGATTCTGAATTTATTGGTAGGTTGAAATTATTTAGAGGTTTATGCCTATCCTACAAGAGGCAGCTTAAAGAATTCCAGAGAAAATCATAACAATAAAACAAACATGATCGCGATCGGGTATGAGAATTGGATGTGTGTGAATACTTTCAAAACATTTTTATATATATTTTCCTTCTTTTTAATACTTTTATTTCTCAAAAAATATGCTAAAATGTCCCCAAATTTAACCTGCAGCGAGTCATGTTATCATGTACAATAGAAAAGAAACTTATGCCTCTTTTGATGCATTTTTATCAAACCTAAAAGTTTTTTTTCTTTTTTTTTAAATTCTTAAAAGCAGAGGGTAGATGTTGTCTAAATTTTCCTAAAATTACTATTTTTTAAAAATTTGTTCCAGAAGCACAGTTTTAATTAAATTAATTCAATCTTTCTCTACATGCTCACTAGTCAAGAATTGCACTTACGTGGCACGGCCAGAAAATTTTTCTTGGAGGGGTTTTTAAAATCGAAAATTATTGCTTTCTTTCCCATTCATTTACAATGTGTAATTATTCAATATCAATGAGTTTCTATAGATTAGTAATTATTCAAAGTACTTGCTTATAAACAATTAATAACTCGTATTGATATCACCATGAAACGAAAGTGAGAAAGAGCACAGAATATTTATCATCAGTTTTAGTTTAATCTTATACTCATTTTTTGTGTTTTTTTTTCGCAAGAACATTTAAAACCTCCTCCTCAAATACATTTATGTCTTTATGAATGTCAAATACTAGCTAATAACGGTTTGGATCTTTCGATGAAAATTGGTAAAGAGCCTCAGAAAATCTCGTGCGGTAGGCTCTGTAGGCTTCCTCTCTAGATTTCCCTAAAAAGAATTTGTGCAGTGATGGAAGTGCTGAGGGACCATGATACCCTGTAGAGCTTTATTGACACCATTTTAGCTGTCGTATACCAGTGGGGACGTGGGGTGCTCATCATGAAGTAATATTTAAGAATTGAAAAGTAATTTCTGACTGCTTCCTGATCATTAAAAGCAGTAAGATATTTTGTTGAAACCTATTCCGCTTGGAAAAGCTCAAATACTCTGCTTTTTTTCCTTGATTTTAACAGAGGAAATGAATGTGCTTGTGCTCTGGGAGGGGTTTTAACCCCAAAACCCCTCCTGTAGCTGCATCACTGGCACTTACTATGGTGTCACTTCAGTAAATTTGTCTCTTATTAATGACCATAAAACAGTTAAAACAATACATAATTTTTAAAGCAACATATGTTTTTAAAATAAATGTTATCAAATGGAACACTGGGAAGTGTACATGTAAACTGTAATTGTATGTGCCAATGCATATAAATAGGGGAGACAAAAAGGTTTTGTTCTATTCAGAGCATTCTCCCAAAAATCTTTTCTTGCAAAGAAAATCTAAATGTTGTAAATAAAGGTACACTCTTTCTTAGGATATCAAAATTATGATGCTTTAAAATTTTTTAAAGGAAAACAGGAATAAAACTTCACTGGTCTCATGAACCACTACAATGTATACTCTGCTGGTCCAGGGGGTATTTTTGTCTTTTGTGGTTCTGCACGAGTAGACCACTGTTGGAGCTTGACAGTTAAAGTTCAAAACTAGTGGTTATTAGTCCTTCCTTTCACCTCAAAATTCCTGTTTGACAAAGCAATACTTGAATGTTCATGTGTAACATATTTCTTTTACGAAAAAAAGAAAAAACCAAACTTCACAAAATATTTTTGACAAAATTAACTTCAAAATTACTTCTGATTTGCTTTTTAGAAAAAAGTAACCCAATGCAGCTTTTTCTTCTTTTTCTGTTAGTGGAAGAGGAGGAATGCAGTTTCTAATGAAGGTAACAAATATGAAACATATGCTTAAAATAGCAGTTTGCCTAGGTTGACATTGATATTTATTGCCCTAGAAATGTCCAAAAATTTTATCAAAATTGTGTTCTCATTTTTTCAAAACCCCCACTCGGACCCTTGTAAAAGTAAGAACAGTTGTAGTCACAGTTTCAAAAATTTGGGCACTGCTGAATTTTTGAACATCAAATTGTGGTGCCTAGGAAGGCGCAAATTTAAGGAATCCCTACATATATTTTAAACATTCCTTTTACACTCAAACTTTTGTCACTAAATTTATTCATAATACATCTCCCTAATTTTGCATATAAGTCTCCATAATTTTCACTTTTCAATGTTGTCAGCTATGTTGTAAATGCATCATATTTCACTGGGAGAAGAAAAAGAAGCTAGAGGTAGCAAAAATATTTATGTTGAAGTTTGAACACTAATCATGTTTTCTATGTTTTTGAGGACTAGAGGTTTTAATCCTTAGGTTACAATGCTTTAAAGTATGTATTTAGGAGAAAAGATTTCCTAAGAACTAGTTTAGGTTTCTATAAAAGAGGAAAGTTGTTCCTCACAAAATATAAGGAACACTAATGCCAGTCACTATATGCAGGTCATTTAATCTTATTTCATTTGGGAAGTCTTTTGTTTGTTATACATGACATATATGGTAGATCAGAGGTCTCAAAACTGCACCCCCATCTGGCCTGCAAACACATTTTGTCTGGCCCTTCAGAAAGCATACAAAACAAAAAATAGGGAAAAAAACATTATATGTGAATTTCACTTTCAGGATTTTTGAAAAAACTAGGCCCAGAAAATATATGTCAAAAACCACCACTTAGTGCTTAGTTAAAAACATCCATGGTTGCATGAGGGAAGAGGGGGTGCAAACACACTGTATACCATCTGAACTGAAACTACAGTAGACCCTCGTTTTACGCGGTTTAGATTATATGCGGTTTAAGATTTGACATCTTTATTTTATTTTACGCGGATGAGTTTCGGTTTTACGCGGATGCGGGAATGCAAATTTTACCCTCTTTTAAAATCCAAACTCCTAAAGATTGCAGATTACGCATAATCAACTGCATTTTGGCGTGCTAATAATTGAGCTTGGGCCACTGGAGACATTTTATGTGATTGATTCCATTGCTCTTTCCAGAAGTAAACTTATTAAACTAACACAGATCAGAACTCACTGGAAGAAGAGCTTTTAGGAGTGACAAAGGAGGCCAAAACCAACTAGGATACCAACATCGGCGATGCACAACCAAAAGCATTCACATTGAAAATTTTGAACCATTCCTAGACAATAGAAAGGATCTTTCTGATTTGTTAGTGAAGGAAGATTCTGTCATGGAAATGACGCAAGTGATGACTGATCATGGATGCGTTAATGCACTGGAAAAAACTACAGAGAAAAATTCTTAATGACTGCCAAAAGACTATCATGGCCAGCTCCTCTTTATAAGCAGAGCAAGAAATTAATTTGTTTTCTTTATGCATGTTGTGCTGAAAAATCGATATAAGTACACACACATTAAACTTATTATACAATTAGTCATCATTAGAATGAAGTATTTTCTTATCTATGGAACCAAACCACTATTTTAACACAGTATTAGGTCTCAATTTACGCGGTTTTGATTTAAGCGTCAATTCGATGGAATGTAACCTCCGCGTAAAACGAGAGTCTACTGTATTTCATTGTTGCATCGTTAACCCACCTTGCCTCCAAAAAAGAAGTGTGGCCCATCAGTAAAAAAAAGTTGGAGACCCTTGTGATAGAATCATTTTATATTTTATTTTCTTCAAAGATTTGATTGTAGAATAAATTGGCTGACTAATGAAAGACTTAACTCATCAATGCATAATCTGCGTTTTTCCTTTAGAAATATGTCTGCAGTGCTTCATTAAGAGCCTAAAAATTGCAAAGACCCACCGAGTAACGGTTTGTAAAATCTGCAAGTCTGAAAGCCCTAGCAATTACCTTGGATGCAGAACACTTGAGACAAATACTTGAGGCTAAAAAAAAAAAGATTGATAGTAGCCAGTGCCCAATAAACCCAAAAAGAAAATTGCTACTTTTATGTTGTTGGTGGCCACTTGAAACCATATTTCTAGCACAATCCCATTCCACTTCATTTTACATTTTCAAATGCTCGAGAGCATTTTCGCTAAATTTTATCCTTTATGGGAAAAGGTAAATAAGCAAGTAAATTAAATACTTGTAGATGCAAATCTCTTAAAGAAATTCTTTTTAACAATGGTTTTGTCTGCAACATGTTGAATTGTTTTTAAAAGACTGTCTACAAAAGATGTCACTCTTTGAGGGGGGGGGGGGTTACAAGAAGTATAATATCATGCATTTTTTATAAGATGTTTATGAAAAATAGCGTGACATGCAGGGCTGAATTTAGCTTCATGCCGCCCCTAGGCAGATTTGAAATCTGCCGCCTCCTCCACTTAAGTGATTTATCCAAGGTCAATTTAAATACTGAAATGCACTTATTTTCACAAGGCTTAAATTTTCATGAATCCGCTGTAATAGAGAAAATTTAAGACATGCGAAATATTTAGACTTTATATATTATAATCAAATTTTGATTCTGTTAATATTAAATTCACAAAATATTAAAAATGCAAAATCACCAATAGTTATGTTTTTTGTGAAAATATATAATTGTATGTACTCTTTATACTTATAGTCATGTAGTGCATGCACCCCATGTTTTTCCTTTTAAATATTGCAAGCATTTTGATTGCTATTGAAATTCGTAATCACTAACTTTTCAGGCAATCTGCAAGGCATGTTGAATTGCTATGGGGCTTTAAATCTACACATGGCTTAGAGTTTTTTTTTAAATTCTTTTTAGTTCGTTTTAAAAGCGTGATGAATTCAAAAACTATTACAATTATATTCTGCCTTTGAGTATCTGTGTGCCTGAAATTTTGAGTTCGATTTTAAACACTTTCATAAAACATTGACAACAGCATTTAAATTGACAAAAACTGAATTTAGTTCATTTTCTCATTAACCAAGTAACCAGACAAAATTAACTGAGCAATAAAAACACGGTAATTCCAAAATCATTCTGTTTACTTAAATATTCAAGTACATATATTGAAACTATCAAATTGTGGCGTTTTAAAGCGTCACCTACAGTAAATAAACAATACATATTAAAAATTTTAAAAAAATATTTTGATTTTTTCTACAAATGGTTTGTACAAGTAGATGGTCAAAACAGTATTTAAACTTTTCTGAACAGAGTAGATTTTAACTAACTTACTAAACGGAAGTAATAATCCCAGATTACTTTCCAATTCTTTAAAAATTCAAGTCATTTTTCGAGATGAACACTCTTAAGGGTATAAGAGGGATAAAATGTTCTTTTTAAAACGCAGAAGGAAATATAATGGTCACTCAGCCCTTCCAGTGCTGCACATAGTCTTTAGTCTTTTTAAGAGAAACCAGATGTTATGTCTGTTTTACCTGAGACTCTCTTCTTGAATCATTCTGGAAGGACCTTCTTTAAGTTAAGGGAAAGAAATTCTTGGAAGGTATAGATCAAAGTGTATATTTTCTATAGGGGGATGTACTCCGTCCCTGCCGCAAGCTAAAAATGAAACTGATTACCCATTACCGGAAGTCTGACCGCATTTTCTGTGGTTTCGACAACAACAAGTTAGGATCACTTATGTCGCTCGCTGTTTTGAGGAAAAATAAAAAACGAACTGATGTTTTATTTTCAAGAATAATAATTTAAAAAAAGATTGAAGCAAAATTTGCCACCCCTAAAAAATTTGCCACCCTAGGCAACTGCCTACTCTGCCTATTGAGAAATTGGGCTCTTGTGTAAAGGTGTAGGGTAAAGTGTATAAAAGATAGGTTAAGTGGGTAAGGTAAAGTGACACTTTGTGACAGAGGGGGACAAGATCATAAATATTTTTGAAAAGTGTGACACCTGAAGAAGCCCCTAATAAGTAAAAGCAATGCGTTTGTCCTCTCCACCTTAGTATTATTTAAGCATTTAGTGTTCCCTTACCTTTTTTATGTCCTACAAAATATATATTAAATGAAGGGAAAGCTTATTGACTTGTGGTGCCCTTTCTTTTATGTCCTACAAATATATATTAGATGAAGCTAAGGCTTTATTGACTCGTAGTGCCATTTGTACTTGTGCTGGCTCTGATTTTTAGTCATATGCATATTGATTAATTTAACTATCTGTTATAAATAAATAAATTTCATTTTTACAGGATGATGATTTTGATTCATCTGCTGGCTTGCTTTCAAGTACTATGGGGAGAGTAGTAAGACTTGCAAAAGCTGGCCATAATAGATACATTCTGTATTTGTTGCTGTTTTCCTTCTTTGTATTTCTTGTAATATACATAATTGTTAAGATTCGATGAAGGCCAAGAAATTCCTGTGATACACTTTTGGAATTTTGTCATTTTGTATTTATATTTTAAAGAAAAAATGTTATGACTATTAAATAATATTTGTTTTTTGACTATTTTTTTGTCTGGTGTTTCTTCCACATCTAAAAACGTTTGAAACATTTCTTCAAAATGTTTGGAAACTTCGAGTTAGACTAGAAGGAGATTTATAATTTTTAAACTGTTTTAGCATGATTTGTTTTTCGTTTCAAAAAAGAAATGGGACCAATTTTAGTCCTAAAGCCTCTTGCTCTTGCATATTTATACACCTTTTAACGATTTTAATGCTCTAACAGAAGTTCTGCATAGGGCAGTATTATTTTAAGTCTGTTTTTTAGTTTTTTTCCCATTTGCAACAACAACCTCTTCAGAAAACAATTTTTTTAAGTAATTTTACTTCATTACATTTTTACCAATCTGAAGGTTTGTCAGATCTTTTACTACTCAAGCGCCGCCTTTGCATTATACTTCTGCATTTAGTGTTTTATTCATTGTCTATAAACTTCAGCACATTAGAAGTTGAAATGAGAGAAATAATGATTTCATTCGGTGCCAAATTTTCAGACAGTTTCTTGCGTAAAATATTTTGGATTTTTGCTTTAAATGCCTCCAAACTTTCAGTGAAATAGATAGCATCAAATGACTTATCACGCTCTAATTTGTTTACAGGGAGTTGGAAATTTATGTGCTAATTGACTAATGCCCTAATTTAGTAGTTGCTAATTCTACCGATTTTTATGAGACTCGCTTTTCAGCCAATTCCTTACTCCCGTTTGAGTTGATTTCGCCCGACTTTTTTTAATACTTAAAAAACTCTGATTTAAAAAAAAGTTAGCTTCATTTAAGTTTTAAAGATTGCTGACTAATAATATCTTCATGATAGTTTGTTGCATTTTTTTACTGTGATTTGCATTCCCTTCCGTCCTATCGCTGCAATTCTAAAAGTTTAGAAATGAAGGTCAATTTCTGCCAACATTCAATCCCAAACTAGACAAGTTGATGCCCAAGTCCTGATAAAATTGCAGCTGGTATAAATGTTTTCATGTTACTCAAAATTATTTTTATGTTTACTCTTCATTCTTGTTGTTCTAAATTAAAAACTTCGTCTATGTGCTTTTTTTGGCAAAAGTTTTTCAAAATTCTAAAAGTTTTATGCCCTTTTCTCCTTAAACAATTTTTCTTCTTTGGCTCCTTTTTCGAATTCAAACAATCTTCTGGCGCAGTATAACTTACTCATGCTCTTGCGCCATAAACCTAATCTAAACAACCAACCTGATGAAATTTAATATCCCTCTCACAAGAAAATCAGCACATTTTCAAAGTAATAGTTTTCAAAAAAAGGGAAGAAAGATCGACATTTACCCTATTTTGGTGCCCTGTAGGACCTTGCGTTAATCAGGCCCTGAGCAAGAGTGTAGAACGGGAAAGTTTTCTAAAGAAGGCCAGTGCTGTTATGTAAAAGCTGATTAAGTTTGGAGACACCCTTGCGTGACTTCGTCCTTATCTTTCACTTGTTTTAATTGAAAATTTTGCTAGAAACCCTTTCACATTTTTTGTTTCCCCTCTAAAAATCTGAGAGTTGTGGTTTTCTAAAAAAAATTCAATTCCCACTTAACCCTGTTTGTGTTTCAAATACCGACGTTTCAGTCCCAGTTTAAAAAAAATGTCATGAAGTGGTGTTTTGTCGTGACATCTACTACATCTGATTTTCCACTTCATTGTTCTTTTAAATATTATGCTTCCTGATTATAAGGATCAAGTTTCTGTTTTCTGCCAGTCAATCGTGTCATTTTGTTTCAATATTTTAAATATCTTTCTCTTAGTTTTTAAAACATATTTCGGTGGCCCATGTATTTTATGTATTTTTCTATACATTGCTGTGATTCTTGTGATGGTATGAATGAGATTTTATTCATGATATGGGTGATCCCATGAGTAGGCTGTTCTTTGTTTTTCAGCTAGTTTTATGTCACCTGTTCATTGCAAAAGGTGATAGAACATGGTGTTTTTCAGCTAGTTTTATGCCACCACCACCTGTCCATTGCAAAAGCTGATAGAACATGGCAGAATTGAATTTATGAAATTTTAAATCTGTAATTTGTATAAAATTTCCTTTTTAAAAAATGAGATCAAATGTCATTTTTTTCTAAAGTTGTAAACTTATGCAGTTGAATTGTGCATTATGTTATATTAGAGTCCTTCCACGTCAACTGACCTTATTTTTAATCTGTCGACGCTCGATCATCTCCGAATTGGAAATGATCGAGCGTCAAATTTTATGGAGGGGTGGAGATGTCTTTAAAACTAACTTATGCAAATTCTCAGCTTCCGAGATCCAAATCCTGTATATCTAGGATCTAAAAAAAAATAGTGCTCCAAAATGAAGGCTCAGCTTTGTGAGAGGAATTGCCATGTTTTGGTTAAGGTTGCAGAACACTTTATCTGACTGGAAGTCTGAAAATTTGGGAGCTTAGAGTGCATCTGGCTGTTGAGTGTTGATACGTTCTAGTATTTTTGTGAGTTTAAGCTCATTAGGTTTTGTGTAGCACTCATGTAAACTCGTGAAAAAGCGCACTTTTATACTGAAATCATCAGTTTTGAGACCGCTAAAAAAGAAATCTGATTCGATCCTATGGTTTTCAGACATAAATATAATATACACCACATAGAGTACAAGTACAGCTCTTGCTCAAAGTTATTGACTTAGCCCTTTCAGGATTGGGACCTAAAACTTTGATTTTTTTGTTTCAAATTATCAACTTTGAGACCGTGTATTTAAAAAAGTTGATTAGATGCCATGGGTCCTGGACCTTAAACTACAGCACACGGAGTATAACTACAGCTGTGTCTCAAACCTTTTTACAATTTGCGCGCAAAGTAATTGACCTTGTAACCTGGCCGATTTCGATATTCATCAACTTCGAGACCAATTAACTCCCAAAGCAAAGAGCAACCCATGTTGTTTTCTGTTTTTCTGGGTACTAATCTATGGTGAGTAATTCATTCTATACGTATTTCCGAGGATCACTCGCGGCTTTAGCAGATATCCGGACACACACAGGGCAAAAAAAAAAAAAAAAAAAAAAAATTATAATAAATTTCTTTTTAAGCATTGAGAAAGAAAACTAAGCCTAGAAAATCTGGAAAACCACTACTGAGCGCTTAATTTAAAAAAAAAATCGTGGGTGTGTTTGTGGGGAGGGGGAGGCAAACGGAAACTAGACCATTTAAACTGAAATATTATTGGATTATTGGCCCGCGTCCAGTGGTGGCGCTAGGAAATCCTCGGCGGAGGGGCAAGCTTGCCCGACAGGGGGGCATAGCCAAATTTTAGTTTGCAAGATTCCCTCCCTCCCCTCCAATTTAGGTGATAAAGAAACTAATCATTCTTGGCATCTAACAACACGAACTCCCCATAAAAATTAAAAGCAAAAAATAAAAATTTTAATATAGATAAAATAAAATAATTAAGAAAATAAAATTAAATTTAAAATTAAAAGCATGAAACTAGGCATTTGTAAGCGGGTTCATCGCGAGATCTATAAACTACCCAAGTAGCATTTTTTCTTGGCTCAATATTGGCGTGAGATTGTTCACGTTGGCAACGTCTTGGCCAATATTGGCACGATTTTTGCAATATTAAGCCAATATTGGCTTCCCATTGTATTAACAATATTGTTCTTAGATTGGCAGATAATCTTGAACCAATATTGGCGTCTCATTGCATTAACAATATTGTACTTAGATTGACACACAATCTTGTCCCAATATTGGCTTAACAATGCGCAACCATTATTGTATTTAGGCTGTGAGACAATATTGGCGAAAAATTGGTCGAATTATGGAAAGCCAATATTGGGCGGAAGATGGCTCTTTGATGTTCAACCGATTTTGAAACAAATCTGAAAAATGATTCATTTTCCTAAGTGAGCAATTAAACACTGAGTCTGATTACCTGAAACTCCACAAACTGTTTTAAAGCTAAGACAAATTTTGAACGTAGAGAGAGTCCTCAAAAATTGGAGCTATTTGAGTTCACTTTAAACGCTTTTGTAATTTTTTAAAACCCGGCGAAAAAGAAACTTCAACTTTGTCTGCTCTGCACATTTTGTGTTTTGTTGCTCTTCCTCGCCGCTGCACATGGTAAATGCTTTTGTCCGAATATCGGAGATATTTTCCTCAAAATTTTATTGTTGCCTTCATTTCTTAAATGATGTTTTATCATTTTCATCAGTGAATTTTTTTTAACTATGTCTAATCCACTCTAAAATTTTAAAAAGCGAAAGAGAAAAGCGTTATTGGAGCAACTCAATGAGAAAGCTTTCTTTTGCAGTGATGAACTTTGTCTTCCAAAATAAAAGTAATGAAATAAGGCAAAAATTTTTTTGAAGAAATATTAAATACTGAATAAAATTCTGGATAGATATCCAACGTTGAAGAAATTGCTGAAACGATGTGAAGCAGTGAAAATTTTGGATCGACATTGTGTTTTCAAAACTCGAAATCATAATCGAACAGTGACATTCTAAATTGCGTCAAACATTGAGAATTCTGAACTAACATTTGAAACTGGAGTAAATTCTGGATCATATTTGACTTTGAAAACACTGGATCAATATATAAAGATTCCAGGAGTTTTATTTTCATGATTCTAAAGTGAGAATGTATCATGAGACAAACTTTCCGTGAAAATTCAAATTTCTACTGGAAAACTGCATTCCTTTTCACAGTGCTCTATAACACCTAAACTTATTGACAATAATCTAGTAAACTTTTAGAAGTCTGAATGCAAAATCTGAAAGAAGATTTTACGGACTAGTTTTATGCTACCAAGTTCATTTCTCTACACGGATTTGCGTTTTGATGATCATAAGACTTTTGCTCATTACGGAATGAGAATTATGTTCCATAGTCTATTTTCAGCTGAGCATGTACGATTAGATGGCAGTTAAGGTAGTGTAAACTATTTAGCGTCAAACATTGTTACGGAAATATTTGAAGTTCTATCTGATAAAGTTGTTCAAGAAATGTATCCGAAATCGAATAAAACCAATATGCTTTGATTAACTATGATTTTACACCAGTGTTGAATTTTTTGTGCCAAACCCTTATTTTCTAATGACATGTCAGGAATCTCTTGAATATACGTTCAACACTATGACATTTTTCATATTTCAAGTTAGAACTTTTTTCTAGAAATTTCGTAGGTTTTTTAATTGTTTCTACATGCATAAGTATTGAGCAAAAAAAAATGGCTCAATCATCTAGAAAATCTGAACTTTTATTGATAAATGTTGTGCAAGTAATACGTCCAACACCGTGGAATTGTCCATTTGCTTTACAAATAATTCTATTTATACTGTTGCCTGTAACAAACTGTTCTAGTGAATGTTCCTTTTCAACCTTATAAATTGTTTCACTTCATCTCTTTTGCACAAAAAAATTAAGTGTTCATACTCTTTCGTCTATTAAAAGTAGATTAAAATTTAATAATGTTGAAGATTTTGGAAATTTAAAGGTGAGGGGAAAAACATGTAAAGTAAGCCGTAAGTTCTTTTGCATTATGTATGGAATATTTTTTATTTGTTTAGAAATAAAAATGAATGTATTTATTTTTTATAAAAACTAAGACAATACAGGGCTAAAAAGTGATGTCAGAAGTTAAGCCAAAATGCAAAGGGTTTAATAATCATTTTCAACTTTTTAAATTTTCCTTTCATTATGGTAAATGGAAGTACTTTTTTATGTGTTTTAGTTTTCAAACATATGTACTAGACTGACTGCTTGTCCATAATTTCACTGAAATAAGTGCAACCTATATTTGCATCAATAATAAATGATTTTCAGATTATTCAGTGTTCATTGTCACCTACATTACATCCATTTTAAAAAAGAAAAACTTAACAACTTTGTTTGCAGTACACTCAAACCTGTTTGTGTGGGATCCTTTTTCTTTGTGGTACATGAAAATTTCAATCAAATTGTGACTCAATTGACTAACTTGTCTATAAAACAAGTGCTCGGTAGTATTTTTAAGTGATGAATCATTCTCTGATGTATATTTTAAAAGCGGATTTAAATGGTTGGCGAGATTCAAAGTAGTTGCAAATGCAGAGCTGTCTTCAGGGTCCCATCTAACTGGTTAAGCCACAAAAAGTGGTAGGTACGGGGAACTCTGGAGTGAAAAGTGTCTTGAATTTGTTTAAAGAAGAAATTCCTACAGTTGTTTCGTAAGTTTTGGGTTATTTTCAAGTGAGACTGTGTTACGAAAGCATTTTTTTTGTAGCTAATAGTGAAGTTTTGAGTGAATTTTTTTATGCGGTCCCTATCCACCACACAAAACTAGGTTTGAGTGTAGTTTGTTTCCACATTTATTATAATGAATGCCAATTTTGTGAAATAGATCTTATTATTTTTCTTTAACAATAATTATTAGTTCATTATTGAATACTTTTTGTTTATGTGAAAATATTAGACATATGCTGGAGTATTTGATAAAGAAATTTTAAAGATCTACTTACTTTATTTACATAAACATGGTCAAACATTTTACTGAAGGAGTTAATTCTTGCAAAATTAAGTTGCTATTTCTGAACTATCCGAGTCACAGAAAAAGGTACTTAAAAATGATGTTCATATTTAATTTTTTTAAATAGGAATAAAAATTCCTACCATTAATTGTTCAATATTGCAAAATAACTTTACTAATCAGTTATTTCAAATTAAAAAGTTTATTATTATTTTGAATGACAATGAAAACGATCAAGCAAAGATTTTGAGCAACTTTTGCACTGTACTTCAATTACATTTACTTTCTGTGCAACCGTAGAATTGCAATGAAACCAAATGTGTACAAATTTTCTATTTGTTCGTCGAGGGAGAATTAACTCTAATCTGAATTCTGCTCAGGAACTTTTGTAACTAATATTTAGCAATGTTAGTAAGTTTTGAGCAGAATTCGGAAATATCCGATATTTTCAATTAGCACAAATTAAAGTCTTTAAAATAGTAAATGCTTCCTCAAATCACTCTTTATTTTCTTATGTTATTATTACAATATGTAGAATTAAAATTAAGTTTTCTTTTTATTATATTTCATTTTACATTTTCATCAATTTTTATGGAGTTAGCATTGACTGTTTCATTTTTCTTCTGTTAGCTACTTTTACAGTTATATGATTCAAAAATAAAATATACATTAATTGGTGCACAGTCATAAGAAATTCTCTTTTTTTTCTGACCAACTAGGCACTTTTAGTATGAATTAAATTGATAATGTTGTGAGATTTTGGGCTGTTCTGCTGTGGTCTGAGTGTTGTTACCACAAACGTTTCAACTGCATCTGCGGCAGTCATCTTCAGTGTTTACGTGGTCGAAGCTTCCAGGAAAGCGACTTTTAATTCCTTCTTCCTTTTCGTTTGAAATTGTTGGAATCCTAACAATTTCAGTCCTGGTTAAACTTTAACAGCTACCTACACTGCTGGCCACACGAAATGCAACACCAAGAAGGATAGTAGTCAGAGTGAAATGAAATTTCATACACGTGATGGCAACCTTACTATCAGAAAGTGATTACAAAACGAGAACAAATTGATCATTTATTACTGGAAAAATCCCAAATGAATGGAGGTTTAAGTCTCCTGTCGAGCTACCTATTGCGTGAATGTACGAGGTAATACAGTCAAACATTGAAGCATATCAGTCTTGTAGGATATCCTACTACACAGGTACTAGAAATGTGCACCTAATTCCATCAAGCTCATAGCCTACGCAATTTACCATCTCAAGTGATCCCAGATATGCTCAATTTGTGACAAAATAGGGTGACGCACTGGACATAGAAAGTGGAAAAAGAAGTCCTCTCACACCCTTGCTGTGTGTGATCAAGCAGTGTCTTCCTGGGAGCGCCGCCATGAGTGCCAACACATGAGACTGAATAATGATATTAACGCAGTTTGGTGTCATGGGGACCACAGGGTGACCTGTCGTAGTGCTGTGGATCAATATTAGAAGTGACTATGTTTTGTACATGATTGCAACCCATAAAGGCATCCCAGCTGTGGGTGGGGTATGCCGCTGAAAAGCAAAAGCATTATTTGGTAGTTCACAACGTGTTCTCCATAACCTTACAAAAATGTTTATTTTGCGAAATTCGATCTGGATTCATCGCTATGAGAGCAATCAGGAACCATTCAGTTGCTAGCAAATCGATTTGAACTCGAACCTACTCCAAGTGTATGCGACCCCCTAACAAAGCCTGCTTTTTAAGAGCACACCACATCGACAGCTGTAGTGATGCTATGGGGTGCTATATTGTGTGTGGGACAGGATCACCTCCAACATTGATTCACTGCACTATCACAACCTAATGGTATATTTTTGTCATGTGTTGAGACTCGTGTTCAATAGGGCAATGCACCGTCACACACAGCAGGGAGGGGGGGGGGTTCCTCTCCCACATTATCACCTTTTCTGACCTGCGTGATGTTATGATTTGTCGCAAATTGAGCATATCTGGAATGACTTGACGGTAAATTGAACAATCTATGAGTTTGATTGAATTAGTAGTGCTTTACATTAACTGATAGGAATTGACCTATTACATCATATGAGACTAGTATACCTCAATGTTCGACTGTACAGTGTTGTACATTCAAGCTAGAGTTTATTCAACAGGGTACTTAAACCTTCAATCATTTGGGATTTTTCCAGTAATAAATGTTTATTTTCATTTTGTAATCAATGTTGCCATCAAGTGTAAAATTTTGTATCATTCTGACTGCACCTTCTTGATGTCGCATTTTATGTAGACAGTAGTGTATATAACAATAACAATAATGGAAGCCACTATTTAACCAATATTGGCTTAAAATCGGCATGCAATAATGGCTCAAGAGTGTGATTGCAATATTGGCCAATATTGTCAAAATGTATCCCCTCCGTGCTTCAGCCAATATTGTGAGCCACTATTTAGCCAACGTAACGCCAATATTGGCGTTAGATCGGCATGCAATAATGGCTCAAGATTGCAATAGCAATATTGGCCGATATTGTTAAAATGTATCCCCTACGAGCTTCAGCCAATATTGGGTGTAAATCGTACGCCAACATTCAGCCAACCAAGAACAATATTGCGCCAAGATTCAATGCTACTTGGGTAGAACAGTCTAAGAATCAGAATTTGATGAAAAATCTGAATATGATGTAAAATCATTAAAAATGTATGCTCCACAGAGTTTATGCGGTGAAAGAAACTTAACAACATTAATGTAGTTGTGAATGTAATGTTGCTCTTACAGAAATGAGGGGGGTCCGGGGGTTCTCCTTCGGAAAATTTTCGAAATTGTAGCTCTGAAAACGCAATTTAAGATGATCTTCAGTGATTTCATGCAGACAAGGGTTGGATGCTCACCTCCAAATAATTTTAAGAAATTGAAGTCCAATAAACAAGATTTTAGTCGATCTGTAATGGTATTTTGTAGGGAGTGAGAGTCGAGGTGCACAACCGAAAAAGTTTCAAAATTAAAGAAACAAAATTGTAGGTCATGTTTGGTAACGTTAGGGTGATGGGGGTAATGACCAATTAAGATATTCAGTGTTCCTCCCCCCCCCTCCTTCTTCCGTAATCAAACCTTATAAACACACAAATTTACGTGGTGGAAACTCTAGGGCTCAAGAGTATAGCAGTGCTCATCCACTAGCTCAACATATTAATTGGGGAGCAGAGAAATCCACATCTTAAGTAAGCAGAAGAACAGTAACTAATATTAAGTTAAGAAATTCAAAAGAAACTTGAGCCCGATGCCTAGCTTTATATTAAGACTAGCTGCGTTGCCCGGCTTTTCCCGGTCTACTTTGAAAACAAATATTGTGTCAAGTGACGTATATTCAACAATCAGGCATAAATAAAAGAAAAAAAAACATCATGTAAAATCCCCCCCCCCCCAAACAATGACGACAGATATTGAAATACTTTAAAGAAATTAAAATAAAATGAGAAAGAAGGATTTAAAAAACGTAACCATAGAAACACAAAATAAAATAAGTTTAAGAATTGAAAATGAGAAAGATGGAAATGAACAATGGATTCAATAAGCGTTACAGTGGAAACGCAAGATAAAATGGTTAAAAACTTGAATAGAGAACAGATTTTTGAACTTCATTTAATTCGCTTGTAACTTTTTTTCTAATGGAGATAGAGGATTAAACTTTCGACCATAAGTCGTGTTAGATCTGGAGTGAAAAATGTCGTTTTTTCCAATGGTGTCAAAAAGAAAACTGTGGGACAATTCCTTCACTTTTTATTGATAGATTTAACGAAGGAAGTAGTGCTTAAATTTCAGCTAAGCCTAAAAGAATTCGAAGTAAAAACGCT
>NC_072731.1:215880687-215933191 GCF_026930045.1 Uloborus diversus | reverse complement strand
CGCCAAATTTGGTTTGGAGCATTGTAAAAAAAAACCTTTGTAAGTTTATCACTTGGTTTTTTTTTTACTTTCTTCAGTAAATTATTTTATTTTATTATTCATTAATTTATTATTATTGTATAATTATTTGATAGCTTTCCAAGAATGTTTTTAATGCTTTGATGACGGACTAGCAATTTACTAACTAAGCAGCATAAAGCTTATGCTGCTCTTTATTCTCCAAACTTGTTTTCATTTGTTGTTCTATTTGAGATAGTTTTTTGTACTTTGTTCAATAAAAATAGGTGTCAGTAGAAAAGTACAAAGTGTTTTCTTTCAGTTGCAATAGGTTGTGGCAATTCTGGAATTGCGCTAAGGCCCGGATCTGTACATTTTGGGCCCTCTGCAACAAAATGGGTAGAACATCTCCCTAGTGGCGTAAAGTTAATAAGTCTCAATGCTAGTTTTTTTCCTTCAATTTCTAGGGCCGTCAGCCCCCTAGAGGAAGTGAGCCCCCCCCCCCCGCACTGCGGGTACGAAGATATGGGCTTGCTAAAGAGCCCTTCTGGCTTATTTCGAGTGTAAGGGATTAAGATATAGGACATTTTAATTTTGCCTTTATGAACTGAGAGAGTCGAGCTTGTTGCTCTTTGGGCTGTAAGTGTTACATAAAAAGGCTTCAAAAAGAAAGTTTTGAATTTGAAATCAATAAGAAGTATGAAATATTAAAATGAATTCAAAAAGGAGAAAGCCAGAGAAAATTAGCTGACACATATGGAATTTCTAAAACTACGGCGTCTAATATAGTTTAAAACAAGGAAAAAATAATAAAACTATTTGAATAGTATTTTTAATTATGGTTTCACTTTCAATAATGTTAAACAATGAAAGTTAGTTGAACAGAAAGAGTAATAAGGGTGAATTCCTCGAAAAATGAATACACGGTGCGAGAAATGACAAAAAATATTTCAAAAAATCATTACTGCCCTTTATAAGTTGACCACCAAAGTACTGCATCGCGAGTGGTCAACTTACACAGGTTTCACTGTATGCAAAAAATACCTAATATCGATTTTACGTTCCTCTAAAATTTGCTTTTTTCAAGGAAAAAGGTAAGGGGGCGACGGATAAAAAAATGTTGGAAATCACTGTTTTAAATATTTATACTGTTTGTTCTTTTATAAATTTTATCTTTGCTAAACGAAAATAGATGAATTGGACGGTGTTATACAAAAATGAGTTATCCAACAAAAATTTTCAAAAAAAAATAATGAGTTATTCACATAGCTTGGCAGATAAACTGATACACTACGGGGATACAAAGACGATTTCTATTAATATGCCATCTATGAAGATCAGTTTAGAACTCAATTTACTCAAAAGTACTGCTTGGTGGGTTGACCCATTTTTGTGTAACACCGTCAATTTGTTATAATTATAACTGACAGTTCAAGTTCTTATTATTTAAAGTGCTGATGACAAAAAAAAATTAAAAAACACATGATGATTAAAAATATTAAACTTACCTAAAAAAATTCTTGTTACCCTTGAATTTAAAACACATGCAATCCCATTGAGCAGTCAACACGGTGTATAACAAATGACTCGTTTTTTTTCCTCGGAGACAAAATTGTGGAGTTCTCAAAATTATCTAATTGGTTGAGAAAGTCGTGGATCTATCTATTGCAAAGTGCTGGGAAACAGAAGAAAAAAAAACGAAGGATGAAAAGAAAAAAAAAAAAAAAAGCTTTTTAGCAGACGTTTTGCTCCTATTCATTCTATTCTTAGGATGGCGCCTTTCTCTTATTTCATTTGAAAAAGGTTCAATGTAATCTTTTCCCAGACAGTCTCGGATCAGATCGTCTCAGATGGCCACAAAAAAAGATCCCCACCCCCAATAAAACTCCTTACCAGAATTCCAGGAAACATCAATCCCGAACAGATACGAGAGACACCCATGGACCCTGAAGGCTTCGCTTCGGACGAAGACCACCCAACAAAGACATTGTCCCCTACGTAACAAGATACGGTAATAGTTAGGTAAGAACAGAGTAACGTCCTGAGAGTGACCGTTGGAAAAGGAGCGGCCGTTCTCCTCTCCCTCCGCCCCCCCCCCCCCAAAAAAGAGCTGTTCTGGCTGCAGCCCTCGACACAAGAACGGCCGGCCTAGCTGAAAACTTTTTTTTTTAAATAAAATTGAGAAAAACCGCACATACACATTGAATGCACAGAAAACGGCCCGAGTTAAGGACGGCCCATGTGGAATTTTCCACATCTCACACGTGGCCAGTCCGCCCCTGTGTTAGGGCCAGTAATTTTTCAAAATTAAAGCTCCAAATACGCAATTCTAAGCCATTTTCGATGTTGTTGAGTATTTGGGGTTTCTCTTGAAACTTACGAAAATGTGATGCAAAAAATGACTAACAGATATGAAAGCTGGTATTAAATCGGTTCAAGTAAAATCAAAAACTCTTAAAAAGAATAACTGGGATAGTCCAGATCGAAATTTAATTTTGATGTAAGAAACTTCTAAACATACATTATAATTTATTCGTGTTCTTAGTTTGATCAATATGAGTAACTAATTCAGTTTTAATTGTTTTATCTTGTGGGATAACATTTAACAAGATAAATATTTGGATTTTTAACGTTTCCACTTTTTGAAATATTTTTGGAACTTGATCTTTACTAATAATAAAGCTGAAAGTTTGTGTCTCTGGATCTCTGTTACGCGTATAGTGCCTAGGCCGTTCGGCCGATTTTCAGAAAATCTTTATTACTAATAATAAAGCTGAAAGTCTCTCTGTCTGGATATCTGGATCTCTGTCTGGATGTCTGTGACACGCATAGCGCCTAAACTGTTCGGCCGATTTTCACGAAATTTGGAGCAAAATTAGTTTGTAGCATGGGGGTGTGCACCTCGAAGCGATTTTTCGAAAATTCGATTTTGTTCTTTTTCTATTCCAATTTTAAAAACATTTTACCCAGCAAATTATCATAACGTGGAAGAGTAGATTACGAAATTATCATAACCTGGAACCGTAACATGGGCGAGCAAATGAACATAACCAATAGGCGAGAAATTTATCATCCATTATTTGTAAATATACAGGCGAACCAAATGACCTTTTAATTTTCTACTACGGGCAAAGCCGGGCGGTTGCCACTAGTTACTAATAATAAAGCTGAAAGTCTGTCTCTGGATCTCTGTCTGGATGTCTGTTACGCGCATAGCGCCTAGACCGTTCGACCGATTTTCATGAAATTTGGCACAAAATTAGTTCGTAGCATACGGGTGAACATCTCGAAGCGATTTTTTGAAAATCCGACTTTGTTCTTTTTCTATTCTAATTTTAAGAACATTTTACCGAGGAAATTATCATAACGTGAACGAGTAAATTACCATAACGTGGACGAGTAAATTACCATAACGTGAACGAGTAAATTACCATAACGTGGACGAGTAAATTACCATAACGTGGACGAGTAAATTACCATAACGTGGACGAGCAAATTACCGTAAAAAAAAAGGCGAGCCAATATTAACATAGCAAATTGGCGAGAAACTCATCATCCATTATTTGTAAATATACGGGCGAACTAAATACCACTAGTGTATAATAAATATTAGAAACAGATTCATTGTTTGGGTTTTAATTTGTATTATCCATTAGCTTTCTGATTCTTTTGTTGATTAATATTTGAAATGTGCAAGTATGACGCGTGCTCACGCGTATGATTCAGTGATGTTATAACTATCTTGACTTTCCTGTGCGTGGGGGGGGGGGGGGGGGCGCTATGAAACTTTGACCCTGGACGCCATCAGCTCTTCGGATGGCCCTGCTGCTGTGTATCAGTGGTTCTCAACTTTTTCACTTTTGAGGAACACTGGGTACGCTTCTTCCGAATCCTACGCGGATCACATACGATAGAAATAATATTTGCACAGTAATTATATTAAATGAAATGAGATTAATCCATAAATTTTCTTTAATAAATTTAGTTACAACTATAAAAATGATACAGATTAATTTTCACTAGTTGTTAGCGGAACTACTTGAAAAAATTTCTCGCGGACCACAGGTTAAGAATCACTCATTGATTTCGGTATTCCTGAATTAGTTCGAAATATTTTCGATGTTCTTTTAAATTTTGTAAAAAACTATTTAAATTGAAAATATTCGAAAATATTGGGGGGGGGGGGGGAGAAAACATATAAAAATTGTTATTATTTTTAAAATCTTTCGTTTTATGATATTATTTTCCGAATTTTTGTAATAAAATTACATCTATTGCTTTTTTTATTCTTTTAAAACTTTTTTCTGCAATCAAAAAAAAAAAAAAAAAAACATGAATTTGTCTCTAGTCTAGAAACGTCAGCTTTTGCAATACATTTGACTCGCTTTCATCTGATACATTTTGATATTCATTAAGAGCAGGTCATGGATGACTGTCAGTTACTATCGCTCTCGCATCAGCAGATGGCTTTTTTCCAGCGCATCTGCCCTCTGGACCGTTAACGGCATTACCATACAACCAGCTTGAGAAGATTAATGCGTTTTAAGTTATTTTTATGCTTTTGATATTATTTTTATAGATCTAGAACTATATCACGAAACCCTGTAGGAATTTTGAAAACTCACTTAGCATTTTAAGTAAACATTTAGAACTTCAATATTTCAATAGCTAATATGCGCCAAAGTTCCCTCTTTTCTCATCTTTTCTACTTTAAGATGTGAATCACGCAATTGCGAGTCCAGGACTGAAATTTTATTTCAGAAGTGTAGATTATTGTTTTTCTTTTTTGTATCATTTTCATTTTCCCGAGCAAGATTAAATGTGCGTTCATTTAATATTCAGTTCGTTAGCCAAATTTAAATGGCGTGCCTATTTTGTATGTATGCATACTGACTGTTTATCAATTTGAAAACGCATGTTAAATAATATCCCCCCCCCCTTCCTTCGTAACTGATTCATTTCAGATCAGATATTTTCACACCTATAACAATTTGAATACCTCGCGTGACTTTAAATATGCGTTTAAAAAATAGCTCGAAAGTTGGATGGAAAGATTGAAAATAAAATATAATGAAGGAGTTTAAGCTAGAACATTTCGTATTCCCGCCCGGAGAATGGTCCGATTTTGCGATCGCGATTTTGTAAAGGCAGGTTCTATTTTCCTCACGATTGTTAAATCGATGCCTTCTGAATATTTTTTATACATTTCCAATGACGGTGGTGGATTAGACAGAGCGGATATTTGGTTCTTTCACCCGATGAAAATTCCAGGAAAGAGGGGGGGGGGGGGGGGGGGTTGTTCGTTATTTTGCGCTGTCAAACTTTCATTGCAAGATTTAAAAAAAATTTATTTTGTTTTGGACCTTACTTTGCATTATCATCAAAATTTCAAGGAGAATTTGAAGTGTTTGTCGATTGACAGATAGTTTTTTTTTTAAATCAGTTTTCCTTTTTTCTTCTTTTCTAAAATGCGTTTTAGGCTCTTTAGGATTTGTTCTGAGATGTCACATTTTCTTTCAGCATTTTTGAACTCCTTTCTCTTTGTCACAATGTGTCACAGTTCATCTTACCCCCTCCTCTCCCTTTGTCACATGTCATGTTGTTTTTATAAACATATTTTTATTGAAAAAAAGGTGATGTCACACTTAAAGAAGGACATCATTTAAGAAAGTTTTAGATTTAAGGTTTAACATTTGTTTTTAAAATTTATTTTTTTAATTAGTTCTACACCTTTTTATACAGTTCTTTACTTTCAGTAGTTCATTCTCCAACGTGCAGAAATATTTTTCTCATGAAAAAAGAATCTTTCAGCTCGACACATTTCCTAAAGTTGATTAGCGGTTTAAGTCAGTGGCGGATCCACGGGGGGGGGGGGGGGATTGGGGTGATCGCCCCCCTAAACACATTACAAAAAATCGCCTACAACTGTATTTTTTACGACTTTAATTAAAAAAAATTTTTAGTGGAGGTTCCATAAATGCCTATGTCATTGAAAATTGTCAAAATTTTTAATTTTTTGGTAGCTTCAATTTTGAAATAATCGCCAGAGAAGATTTCTAGAATCCCATCCCTTTACCTAATGCTACCAAAGTTACCCTACAATTACATTTTCATGACTCTTAACTATGTTAAACTATGTTTTTGGAAATTTAATATCAACATATTTCCAGCGAGAGAGTTTTGAACCTCATGCCTTAATGTCTTTAAAGAGGGCCGTTAATTACGTTTTTTAGAACTTTAATTCCGATAACAATTCCGGGTGAGAGCCCCGGATCCCAAGCCCTTTCCTTAACATCAATGAAGAACCTCTAACATTGCATTTTTGAAATTTCAATATTGAAAAATTGATGGATAGCTCTTGACCTCATCCCTTCCTTACCAAAGATGGTCAATGATGGCATTTTGAAGGCTCCAATTTCGAATGATTTTCTTGGTTCCTTCCCCCTACGTCATAAAAGATGGCTTATATCTGCCTTTTTAATTTTCAATTTCGAAAAATTTCTGGAGAGGAGTTCCCATGTCCTTCTTTTCTCATCTTTCAACATCATTCAAAGATCGTCAAAAAAGTGTTTTTGGAACTTCTACATCGAAACATTTCTGGGGAGAAGTTCTGAACCCCATGCCTTTTGCTACGTCATCAAAGGTGGCCTACAATTGTGTTTTTAAGACTTGAATTCCAAAATTTTTTCCGGGGGAACCCCCCCCCCCCCCGAACTTCCTGGTTTTTTGCATCAATAAAGATATCCAAAACTGAGTTTTTAAAGCTCAAAGAAAAGGAACGACTGGGGAAGGTTCCTAAATCTCAGTCTTCCCTTCAAGCAAGCATGTGTTTTCCAAAATAAAACCTTAAATTTCAAAAAAAATTCCGGAGAGGGACCTCCATTCCTCCCTTCCTCCTATTAACCACTAAAGAGTCTAAAAATGCGCTCCTAACAAAAAATTTCTTAGAGCGCGCAAACTCTCCTACTTATGCGCGAATATTAAACTGCTCAAACCAACAAACAAATCCATAACTTTCTTCAAATTGTAATTACAAATGCAATTTTTGTATTTTATTATGTCTAGTAAGAGAACTGGTAAAAAGATATGCAATATTGGTACTACAGCCTTTCTTTTATAATGAAAAAAAACAATTTAGGACCTAAATAGCTACTGAACATACTTTGCGGATCCTCAAACGAATCATGCGTTGAAGGGTTTAATTTGGATATTGGATACAAAATATTAGTAGAAATTCTTCCTTTTTTTTCAATTTTTTATCCTTGTGTATGTGTGTGTGGTACTCAAAACACTTTTAACTTTCCTTCAAACTGTTTGAATCATATACATTATTCAAAAAAAAAAAAAAAGAAAGAAACATGTCATGCTTCAGTTCTTAAACTTTTTTAAAATTTTATTTTCATTAGTCACCCCTCCTCCCCCTTTTATGCATTACTCCTTCGCCCCTTCCAACAGGATCGTCTGGACCCGCCACTGTGTTTAAGTTTAGCCCAAAGAGTACCAAATGCAAAAGCAGTAGATACATTTAAATTTCGGCTTATCATTAAAGTATGTTTAGAATGCTAATGTATTTCAACTTGCTCTTGAAGTTTGTGTTTTCGAAATCATTACTTATTGAAATTAAATCTTTCAGGCTATTAAAATCAAAGTGTTAAAATTTTTGTCAGTAGTTATTATCATATTGCTATCAATATATAATTTTAAAATCACCTGATCCCTGTAGGTGACTAGTTTGTTATAAAGAAATATGCTGAATTGACCACCGTGTGGTCTCATTATGTCAAGGAAAACTACATCTGAAATCTATCTTGTAATTTCATTATTTTAAATGTTATGAAATAGATTAATATAAAACAATAAGCTGTCAAGTTGTCATACAAGTATTTAAAAATATTAATAAATGAAATTTAACTTTTTAGTCTGGGTACAGTGCTCTTCATCAGGCTGCAACTGAAGGTCATGAAGAAGTTGTGAAACTACTTTTGAAACGTGGGTGTCATGTGGATACACAAGACGATTTGGTTAGCCATATTTTCTTTTGCCACTAACATTACAATTTAAGGAGTTTTAATAATATTATTGTTGAAATAATATGCAGATACCAATATTAAGAATTGTTTTGTTTAACAGTCGAGTTGCTATATTCATATTTAAGAGCTGAGTTTTCAAAAAAAAAAAAAAAAAGAAATGCACAAGCAAGACTAGGGATATGGACCCTCCCCCTCCAATGAACTAGAGGAATGTTCCCCCAGAAAATTTTGAAAAATTGTCTTTTCAAAATCATTTTTAGGTCGAATTTTCATAGTAATACTAACTACATCGCCCGGCTTTGCACGGTCCCCCTCGAAAATAAAAGTCATGTCAAGTGATACATGTTCAACAATCACGCTTGAACAAAAAAAAAGATGAATCAGTAAAATTTTGTGGTAGATTGCGGAAAAATAACTAAAAAGTAAACGTTTTAAATTCCCCGATTACAGGAAAAGCCTTCAAAAAAAAAAAAAAAAAAAAAAAAAAAAAACAGAATTTTATTTGTTCATATTCGAGAAAAAAATGGCAACAGATCTTTCTCCTCAATGATTTTCTTCACGCTACAAATTTTAATAAACGTATTGTTAAGGAAAGTTGAGATGAATCACTGAATAATAATTTAAATAGTGCTTTTGAATGGATGAAAGCCTTCAAAAAATAGGGATTTTGTGTCAAAATCTATTTGTCATAATTAAGAGTTTTTAATTGATGTCTCCACTAATTATTTATCAGAGGATTATGTTAAATACCCAAACATGTAGACAGGAAGATTACAAATCCATCGATACCTGGTTCGATGGTCAGTTCACTGGCGTTTGGGAGAAGTAACTTGGACATACATGTATACATACATAGATACATAGTCACATATGCTTAGTTTTTAATTATATAAGATAAATATTAATTTACGCACACATACATCGATGACTGAGATGGATAAGCTAGATTAGACAATTACACAACAAGCAATTCATCAGCGCTGTTGAACGTTTTTAGAGCTTGACTATTACACTTTAAGCACTGTGATTCTTCTTTTTGAAGTTTGAGAGCCTGTGTTTCGAATGCTGCCCGAGACCTTAAGTAGTTTTTTTTTTGGGAAAATTTAATAAATACAAAAGATATTGAATTGTGTTGAAATGAATATTTTTTCGTGAAACAAGTTAACTAAACAGAAAAACAAAGAGAGAAAAATAAAAAGTAGTTTAAAAATTTAAAAGAAAAAAAAAACCATTTTTGTAGCAAAATGAACTAAAAAGTAAGAAATAATCTTCGGATGATTCGCATATAAAGTGGTTGACCAAACACTTAATTTTAATGTAATACAAAAAAGTGTGGGGGCTTCTTATCCTGAATTTCTTCCTTTTGTTGTTCATGCAAAAATGTAAATCAACAGCATGCCACGTTTTTTTTTATTACATTAAAATTAAGTGTTTGGTCAACTTCTTTATATGCTTATCATCCAAAGATTATTTTTTACTTTTTAGTTAGCTGTACAATTGGTTTAAAGTAATCATATTTTTTAAGTTTAATAGAAAAGATTTTTTTTTGTATTATTTTCAAGGTGTATGTACTTAAAACTTAAACTGAACTTAGTCTTCTTAATGTTTCATAATTTTGATAGAGCAGAAGGAATTTAAATTATTTATTGCCAGTGATTGAAATAAGATTTATAAGATATGAAAATTTGGCAAGTGTTTTAACTATTTCTTATTTTTACTTAGCATGGTAATACAGCTTTACATGAAACAGCTTGGAAAGGTTTCAGTCGCACCCTTCAACTTTTGTGTAAATATCATGCAAACCTTTACATCAAAAATCATGTGAGTATCTTTCAAAATACAGCAGTGAATCTAGAAATTTTGAAAAACTAAATTTCTTTGCATGCCATCTCATTTCTTTCTTTTATTCTAGAATTTAGAAAATATATTTCTTGAAAATGACATACCACTAATCTTTTTTGTAAAAAGAAAAATTCTCATATTAAACTGGTTTGCTTGCAGCAATAATTTTGAAAATGATAATCGTTATTTTGGCATTATTTGATAATAGCAATATTTCTAGTTATAAGTGTTTTGATGTTAAAGTTTTTAAAAACATAATGCAATGTTTTTATAATGTTATACAATGACACCCATTAACAGCAAAGACGTATATAGCTTAATGAATTTATGGCTATTACCTTATAGCTTCATGCTTCAATTTCCTTCATGTTTTACTCTGTATTATTTAACTTCTTATAGGGCCATTATTTTTCTTTCTTTTTTACTGTTTGCAGTCTTACTTTGTGGAAGATTAAATGGTCATGGTTTAGAAATAGATTTAAAATCAATTAAAATAGCCATATTATTTATAAATGCTGAACACAGCTAGGCTTTTGGAAGAATTTGGCTTAAAATTATGAATTACAATTAAATTACAAATTTGTAATGCCCTTTTTATCAAAAATTGATTCATTAGGAATTTTTATAATATTTGATGCTTCAATATCATAATTGTCATTAGTGAAGGTGTGATAATTACTAATGTTTGATTTCTTAGAGTATTTATTGCTAGTAAATCTGTAATTAAAAATTCACCTAATAAAATGCATAAATATATGAGTGATGCATATATGCAATGCACATTAGATGGTAAATGCCTAGTTATGTGCACCCACTGCAGTCCTTGGCTGGTATTGACTGAGCTGGCAGTGTATTTCATGTAATAGTGGGCAGGTTTGTCTTGTATTATCCAAGGCCCCTATATGTACGAGCCCACGCATCAGCTTAAGATTAGCCATTTTGGATTGCTCGTGTTTGAGTGGTTGTCTTTTCTGGCGAGTAATCGTGTTTGGTGATTGTTCACTGCGAGCAATTATTAGGGGCACGTAAAGTGTTTATTAAATAAAATATTATTTTCGGCAAATTTGACGAAATCCGAAACTTTGCGATGGTAACCCTAGCAGCTCAACAATTAAAAATCCGATCCAAAACGGCTAAGCTTAAGCTGAAGCGTCGGCCTATCTATATAGCGGCTGTAGTATTATCTATATCAAGTTCGTAATCAATGTTGGAGGAATACCCATCAGTGGTTTCCCAAAATATCATCTTTCAAAAACATCCTCACCACATTTTTTCCAAACATAAGTTGTATTTATGTTTGGAAAAAAAAAGTTCAAAAATGAGAAAAATGCAATTTCTTCTGCATTTCAGTCTTTAAGGTTTTTTTCTTAAGGGCCTGACATTGCTTCTTTTTAGCTGATTACAGTATTATTAGTTTATACTCATTCCTTAGCTTTTTTTTGTCATATAGGTTTTTTTTGCCATTAAATATATGCTTAAGATTCTTTTAAGTTGCTGTGCCCATTGCCCATAACTAGTTAAGTAAAGTTAAGTATTTCAGTTATGAACATAAATGACCATAATTGAATTTTTAGCCATTCTTATTCAAAATCTTTATAGAATTGCTGATAAAACATAAACTAAATTTGGCAGATGATAAATAAAAATGTAGCTGTAGAATAGTTCTATTTATTTTAGTTGTTGTTCAAAGGAGCCTTTCAAAAGCTATTTGTTTGTTATCCATTTTTTAATTTTAATGTTGTTTGAATTGGTAAGTTGAAATTTTGTTATATTTTAAGAAAAATAAATGTTTTAAGAAGGTTGAAAGCTTTTTTTGAGTATTTTCTGAAATTAATGTAATTTAGCTAGCATGACCGTTACTAATTTTTAGTATGACCATAACTAAGTGAGTGCCATCATAACTGGTCAAACTATTGTATTCTAATTTATGTGAAAATATATATACAAATCATAGCTAAAAATTAATACAAATTTCAGTTATAAAAGTGCAATATCTAAGTTCTAACACCAGGAGAATTAATTTTTTTTTTCCACGAACCAAAACTGTAACAGAGTACAACAATCAAAGTAAAAAAAAAACCCTTAGCCTTGCCCATTACTAAACTTCCTTTCACTCTAACTTGGCACTGAAGGGAAAGCTAGGCGAATGAATTGCAGCCGTTGTCAAGGAAACGAGGTTGCTCTACATAGGGCGCATGCTAGTCAGCGGACGACTTGCCAAACTTGGCAAAGGGAAAAAAATAATTTAAAATATCAAGAATGAAACAACTATTTTTTAATTTTGCAAAGAAATTAGATTTGTCTCAAATATATTTCATCATATTTTTATCACAAATGCAGGGCTGTGAATGAGATTTCGTTTTCCAACGGCAGAGAGCTGCTTATCACCGAAGTAATTAACAAATAATTCTGAATGATTTTTAAAAAAAATAGCAGGAAAACTAACTAACAGTAATAATTAAAAGAAGAGAACATGCTCTGGCAGAGATGCATCAACTGTCTCTGGTGATTTCTTTCTTCGCTGATAAAAAGCATGTGCCCACTTGTCAAAATACTGACCATCCAGTATATATATTCATCTATTTCAAAAGAAAAGATAAGATGACGGAAGTTTATAGGTGAGGAGAATGTTAGTACAATAGCTGCGAACATTTGCCATGGTAATAATAGGTTCTAAAGGCATCGAAAAGAACCACAATTTTTCAGAAGTATAACAAATGAAAAACTTCCAGGTATGTTCTTCAAAGCTCAGCTTCGTTTTTCTACTGTAGATTATTTAAGTTCATCAACAAACTGTTAGCGAAAAAAATGTAAATTTTCAGTCCTTGCCTGCAATTTTATTAGTTTGTTAAGAAGTGGATCTTTTATCCTGCCCCTGACATGGAAAGCTTAACTTTGTTACCCCCCACATCCTTTACTTCTGTTTAGAATAATTTCTCTTTATTTTTTCATGTGTGCTTGACTTGCTCTCTGGAGCTGAGAAATGTATCTTAAGTTCGTTTAAATCTATGGAATAATAATAAAAAAACTCTTAATATTTATAGATTATTTTCCATAAGTCCGCTGATTTAAAAATCCAAATGTGGCAACCATTGCTTCGGCATTTGGAAAAGCTGCCATTGTGTCTCTTTATACATATATGTTTGAATCAAAGAAGTACCTTTGTGCAAAAAAAGTAAAGGAAAATATCAACTTTAAATCGCACAAAAGAACTACAGACACCTGTTTTGAGGTTTCAAGGAGCCCCTTTTTCGCCACAGAAAAAAAGCTTGTGCTCACTTTTCTGCATTAAAAAGGGTGTTCCTTGAAACCCCTTTTATGTGTCTGCAATTCTTGGCTAATTTGTGTGACCCCACGTTGTTCTATTATCTAAAATAATATATATCAACTCTGTGTAGGAGTTTTCGTTGTCTAAGAACGGTAAAGAGCAATGATAAACTCTCCAGTTTTGGAGGAAAAAAAAATGCCCTTTTTTAAAAATTATATTTAATTAAAAAAAGCTTAGGAATTTTACTAGAGTTAAATGGAAACAATTAGCTATTACTACATTTCGGAGCTTACAGAAGATATTAAATTTGAATTTTTAAAAAGTGATTCACGCACCAGAGCCGTGTCCAAGGGGAGGGTTTTAGGGGTTAAACCCCTCCCATTGAGGAAAAAATAATAAAAAAATAAATGAAGAATTGTGCATATTTGACTTAAAAGTAGCTTTAAAAAAGTAGCTTTAATGTTGAAATTTGTGTACAAAACTTTTTTTAAAAGGCATTCTCTTTCAAGTTGCCCGGCAACTTAGGACTGTCTTCTCTTAATCAACTTAAATCATATTTTGGGAAACAGAGATGGAGGAACAGTTGAATGGGCTGTCAATACACGTTTAATTTTGCTCCTCATAAGGGGTTTTGATCTGGGACGTTTCAGAAAAAGTGATGAGTGTTGCCGCTCTGTAGATGCATAGTGTTTGTTAATGTAATTTACATCTGCATCGAAACTCTTCCTATTTAGTTTGCTAAGCATTATCTTAGAATATTAAAACCTGAAAACATATGTCATAAAAGAATGAAATTTTCTCAGTACTTGTTGCAATATATTGCACAGTAAACAGATAATAGGTTGGAATCTAAGCAAGCAGTAAAATGGATAAATACTGAGGTTTCCTTGCGCAACCAGAAATTTCCTTGTACAATACAACCTCATTTATCCGGACTAGATAGGACCAAAGGCAATCCTAGGAAACGAAAATCCTGATAATAATCAATAATATTCTTAAATATGCAAACTTATCTAAAATTACACCAAAAAACAATGCTTTCTAACAAAACTATATCGTACCGTTTTTTCACAATTACTTCATCGGTTATAATTCAGCTGCAATAGTGTCGGGCTAACATCCAAAGTATATCATATTGTTTGCTAAATTAGTACTTTACTTTATTGTA
This sequence comes from Uloborus diversus, assembly GCF_026930045.1. Classification (NCBI taxonomy): domain Eukaryota; kingdom Metazoa; phylum Arthropoda; class Arachnida; order Araneae; family Uloboridae; genus Uloborus; species Uloborus diversus. The sequence continues at coordinate 215,918,886 of NC_072731.1, read as the reverse complement.
CGTTCTATGCAGGAGTAGTATGCTTAATCGAATTAAAACTGAGTATTTGGCGCATTTAAACTTCCGTTCTTGAAATTATAATTTTAAATGATTATTTACATAAATATATTTTTTTCTACTAATTTGATCCGGATAAACGGGGGCTGGATAAACGAGGTTCTGCTGTGTGTAAAATACATTAATAACATAGGTAGTATATTACTTAATCCTAATCTTCTGCGAATTTGAACTATCCCCCCCCTCCCCTCCAAACCGCCATGCCCCTCATTGTGACCATTAAACAATGAAGAATTATTTGTACACTGTCGTGTTTTCCTGACAATGCAACTAAAAATGAAAATAATTTAAGCCAAAAGCAAGCCCGTGGTTTGGGAGATCGGGGGGTCACTTGCTACCCCTCTTCTGGATTTTACAAACACAGGGATGTGCCGTCCAAAACTCGCTTTTAGAGCAATCTTGTTAGCAGGAAAATGGTGAGTTTGGAGCAGTAAAACGGTGAATTTGAGCAGCCTAGAGCAGTAAAATTGCAGATTTAGAGCAGCTTACAGCAGCAAAAAGTTAAATTTTGCATCAATTTGGAGCAACTATGTATATTTCACGCACTGAAACCTGTGACATGATAAAATAATAAAAAAGGAGATTAAGGATGCAAAAGACCATAACTTTAACACTCCAACTACTAATTGAAGCTCTCTTAATGACATTTATTTATTTTTTTTATTTTATTTTTATTTTATATTTATTTATTTATTTTCTTTTTTATTTAATATTTTTCACAAAAAACAAGTCGTGTGCTGCTCTACTTTTTTTCTCTTACACTGATTTAAATTTAGTTCACATATTTACTTTGCTTAATACATCACTGCTTTTGTTCACGTTTAAGTTTTGGTGCTTTGATATCTATTTTTAAATTTTGTTTGCTTTTATGTAGTTCATACATACGTGTAAACGACATAAGATATATATACATAAAACTCAAAAACATATTCAAAAAAGCTTTAAAAAAGAAAAAAGCAAAAAACAATAGTTAAATTGAAAAACTTTACCTAAACAAGTTGCAAGTTAGTGTTAAAGAGCTATTAATTAATCTTTTTTTTTCTTTTTGGTACCTGTAAGTTATTTACTAACATTTGACCTTATACACATAGGCATATATGTTACATACTGAGCTACTTGATTAACAAATCAAAAAGGAAAGGCAAAGGCAACCATTAAAACCTTTTATTTTTAACTGTTTGATATTTAATCACAAAATTAATAATGAAATTACAATTAAAAAAAAATGCTTTTGAGAGATGATGTCATAAGAAAAGGAATTTTAAAATACACGTGAAAAAAAATATGAAAAAATAAAAATAAAAATTTTGAGGCAGGCTCAGAATATGGAAAATAATGCTTGAATCTCAGAAACTGTAAATGTGTACATATTCATTGCCAGAGCATTAAAATTCCCCGATTTTTGCTATCTTGTTTTTAACCAAAATTAGGGATCAATTTTCTGTCCTAAAATCTTAAGAAACCCAAGATTAAAAACTGGTGAACAATATTAATTTTTACAGATGGCATTTGCTTAGATCAATTTGGATGCAACTGGATTGATATTTTTGAGTGGGCGTGGCAAGAAGACGAACTTACAAGACTTCTTCTGAAAACAAAAGATAAGAATGGTTGAAAATAATGCTCAATGCAAAATTTTGCAACTCTAGAGATCCAAACCACGTAATAAATTGAAACTATTGAATTTTTCAAAAGCGGATGCAATCGGATTTTGAAATGCGCAAAAAATCGGGACTATATTTAAAAAATCGTAAAAACAAGCTCCAAATGCATAAACTTGTTGATAATTTGCAAAAACTGCCAAATATGCTGAAGGAACTGCAACATGAAATGCAAAATCACACTTTTGGCCCAAGTTTGTCCGATTTTGGAGCAGAAAAATTCATTTAGCAGTCTTTTGGAGCAGTTTGGCGCAGCTGGCACATCCCTACAAACATGATGAATTTAAGCATTTTTGTACGTATTTTGTTGTTTTTTTTTTGGATAAAATGTATCAAGCAAATGCTTTGCCCTTCCTCCCCCCACCCCCCCCAAAATTTTTTTTTTTGAAATGACAGGCCTGCAAAAACCCCTCCCTTTATGAAATCCTGGACACGGGCCTGTCACGCACACACAATATTAAGCTCAACTTATTTATGAAAGAAGTTAAAAATAATAAACAAAAGGAAATCGAGGTTTGTGGAAATAGAAAAAATATGGCCCTCAATTTTGCTTGACTGTGGAAGTAAATGATTAAAACCGAAACTAGATTAAAAACTAGTTTATTTACATTATTGTAGTTAAAGTAGCTTACTTTATATGTATACTTTGGGGTTGGGAGTGAGTAAATTTTCCTTCTATGAAAATTTAATTTTAGGCAGGGGTTCGAAACCTGGGGGTAGGATTTGGGAGAATTTGGAGGGAGATGTGAATGTTTCAAAAAAAGTAAATCTTCTTCATCCAGCAGTTCACCAATGAAAGTTGGTAATATATATAAATCTATACAGATGTGCATAAGAGCATTATTTTTTCTTCCATAAGCTTTTTAAGCCATCCAAAGAAAAAAAATGGCTTTTACCGTAACAAGGATCTGTAATGTGTAAGATAACCCTTTCAGATAACATGTATTCATTACATTCAAATAAAAATTCGAGTTTTCTTGATCTTTTCACAGCAATTTTCTTGAAGGTCGGGTTTATTATGTAAAAAACGAAATCTTTTTAAAACTACCAAGTAATAAATTTCAAATTCAAAGCCCCCCCCCCCCCCCCGCGATGTATTTGTAATTGCAGCAAGTAAATTATTGAAAACTAATGTTTTCATTTCATTTTTGATTTCCTACTCACGGAAACTTTTTAAAAATTTATTCAACTGCTTGAAAATAACGACAGACCAGACGGAAATGCTTTGACCACAATGAGGGGATGCTGATTCAACAGTTTTAATGACAATCAGATGTTTTTCCCTGAGCGATACGAAGTGGGAAGAAGGGAGTTCTTGAGTTTGCCGGTCTACGGGGAACATGCCAAGGTTAACCTTGAAAACTCAAGTTTTCGCCAAGGCAGAAGTTGAGTTATGGCAGTTTGATTTTCCTTTTGTAATCAAATACTTACAAATTAAATATATTAAATGCATAATAGCTTCAACTATATGTCTCAATCAAATATATTCTCTATTTTTTCACATCATTTGTCAATTTACACCCTTTTAAGCCTCTTAAAGAGAACTATTTCTCAACGCGGAGTAACACATCTCGTACTTTTCCCAGTGCTGCCAAGTTAGATTGGAACAGACAATAGTTATTTACGTTAGGCAACTGCTAAATTTTTTTTTTATTGAGCTCTATTAGTGGTTAAAGGGGGACAGTACAATAGACCTGTGCTTGCACTCAGTTCAAGTGCCCCCCCTCCCTTTCACTTCATACTTCATAGTTATTTACCCCCTTTGAAAAAATGAATAGACTTTTTGAGCTGTGTCACTGACCTGTAAGAACTGTCAAGCTCTTTTTTTTGTACAATAATAATTAATATACATAATAAGCATTTACTGTTTTGGAATGGTGGTTTACTAAAACATTTTTAAAATGATTATTCTGCAATTAATGTATTCAAAATTGCAAGTATTGTCATTATTATTATTATTATTATATTTAGGGTGGCTTTACACCACTTCATTTAAGTTGCCAAAGAGGTCACAACCAATGTTGCAGAACTCTGCTCCTTGCAGCTTGTAAGCCTGACATCAGGAACAGCGTAAGTACAATTTTGTTTTCATTCAAATTTATTCTTTAATCTTAAGAGGTTGATAATATTATAAACGTTCCTTTAATTGCAGTATGGAGACACACCTCTGCACACGAGTGCAAGATATGGTCATGTTGGAGTACTTCGCATTCTCATCAGTGCTTTTTGCAATGTTAGTGAAACCAACAAAGTGAGCATTTACTTCCTGATATCTATAAGTGTACATGTTTCAATTCATAATTTTTAGCTAACACATTTGTAACAATAATGTGTATCGTTAGCAGTTTAGATTTATTTCATATCTCTGCTTGTTTAACCTTCAAAGAACATCTTTATTTGGAAAAGACAGCATCAACAAACCTATTTTATCTGAACATGATTTTGTTTAAACTGCCCAAATGTGTTCTTTTTATAGTGAACTTATTTGAAAATGATATTATTTAGAAGAAGTAGAAACAGATGAAAACTAAAACTTATCATTTTACATTATTTATGAACAGTAGAAAAAAGCAAGTTTTAAAAAAAAAGTTTTCTAGTAGCTGATGTTGTAATACTTACACATTCATCAATACCAGTGTCACAATTTCGGTTGACATGACAGTATTTTTGCATTTATTTAAGATTCTGCATAGTGAAAATAAGCGGAAAGTAGTTCATATTTAAAAATATTTGCAGTTTATTTCTTATAGTTATCATCAGTGATGCTTTAAAAACATTTATTAACATTCAGTGAAACATTTCCTTTTTTAATTCTTATTTTGAAATTTATCTTTTTTCATGCATTTATGGACATAAAATACAGGATTGTTTCAAAAGTGAAGGTGATTCTACTTCTTATATATATATTATTTATTTTCAGAAATCAATTTTTAAATTATACACTGGTCAATTAATTAGAAATCTGTAAAATTTTCTATAAAATGCTTACCAATGGGGAAGTATGTAAAATCTATTTAAATTTCACACTATCAGAATACTGCCGTGCTAAGCGCAAAAGTCGTATCTTCATCTGAGTTTAAAATGAGGAATTGCCACTTAAAGTTGTGTAGCTCCATGTATTTGATATGGCTGGCAACTTTTTCAGAATTTTGCAAAACAATATGAGGTGTGGCTAGAAAAAAACCGAACTGATGCTATAAAAAAATTTTATTTTCCATTATTTACAATTTGATGTTATCTCCTTCAATGTACTCTCCTTCTCCGTCTATACACCGCTCCATACAAATTTTCCACTGTTCATAGCAATGCTGCAGATCATTTTCGGTAAGTCCATACATTACTTCCGTCGCTTTTTCTTTTACTGCTTCAACACTCTCAAATCTAGTTCCTTTCAAAGCTGACTTGACTTTAGGGAAAAGAAAAAAATCACAGGTTGCCAAATCAGGTGAGTAGGGTGGATGGTCTAAGATGGCAATGTTGTGATTGGCTAAAAACGTCTTCACTGACAACGCATTGTGAGCTGGGGCATTGTCTTGGTGCAGGATCCATGTCTTTTTTTTCCACAAATCGTTCCGTTTTCTCCGTACTCGCTCACGTAGGGTAGTCAGGACGCTAATGTAATAATGCTGATTCACTGTTTGTCCCTCTGGTACCCAATCAATGTGTACAATCCCTTTGACATCAAAAAAAAAAAAACAATCATCATTGCCTTGAATTTCGATTTTGACATTCGTGCTTTTTTTTGTCGTGGAGAATCAGGAGATTTCCAATGCATCGACTGGCGTTTGGTTTCGGGATCGTAAGTAAAAAACCACGATTCATCACAAGTAATAACATTTTGTAAAAAGGTGGGATCTCTTTCAATGTTTTCTAGGATGTCAGAACAAATCATTCTTCGGCGTTCCTTCTGTTCAATTGTGAGACACTTTGGAACCATTTTTGCACACACTTTGTTCATGTTGAAACTTTCATGAAGAATCTGCCTAACACTTTCCTTGTCAATTCCTGTCAACTCAGACATTGCTCTGATTGTTAAACGGCGATCTTCTCGAACAAGTTTACTGATTTTTTCAATGTTTGCATCAGTTTTTGCTGACAATGGTCTGCCAGTGCGAGCGTCATCACTTGTGTCTTCGCGGCCATCTTTAAATCGTTTAAACCACTCAAACACTTGTGTTCGCGATAAACAATCATCGCCGTAAATTTGTTGCAACATTACAAACGTTTCACTTGCAGATTTTCCAAGTTTGAAAAGAAATTTGATGTTAACACGCTGTTCTTTCTGTACACTCAACATTTTTCCGACGCACAGACAAAACGTCAACTACTTAGAACAGACACCACGGGCAGACTGAGTGCAGGAGGCAGATGAAACTCGAGCAGTAGGTGGAGCAAGAGTCACGTGACAGGCCAGGCGACTTTCAGCCTTATTGCATTCGTTTTATTGTTTCACCTGTGCTAGTTCAGTTTTTTTCTAGCCGCACCTCATATATCCCATTCACAAAGAACCATAAAACATTGTATTAAGGTAAAATATGTTACAAAGAATCACTTAGTGACCATAACTCAATTTTTGATAAAAAGGGTAGATACGACTTTTGTGCTTAGCACCATAGGTGCCCATATAGGGGTGAAAATGGGGGCTCAAGCCCCCCCCCTCCTTAGAAATTAGAACTTTCTTGCTTTTAGTGCTTTTTTCTTTCCAAAAGTGTAAAATAATTTTTTCTCCATCCATTAATGAATAAGTTATTGAAAATGTCAAATTTTAAAAACTCTAATCTGTACTGAAATCAGCTTCCAGGGGGAAAATATCCTGCTAAACCATGGGGAAGATGTCTGAGCCCCCACCCCCCTTAAAATTTTGCATATAGGTGCCTATGCTTAGCACGGCAGTGTAGGTAAAATGTGTGGTTGCATTTCTTGATAAAGATAGCAGAATGGGAAAAATGACTGATTTTCACAATTTGAAAAAGGGTTTATTGTTACTGCTCATTAAGCAGGTAAGATCTTGTTGGGCTCTCAAAAAAGAGAGAGAGAGAAAGCAGCCATGTTAAACTTTTCAAAAGTTGGAAATCGACCCCACAGTCTTTGTCCATGGTATATCTCAAGTATAAGAGAAATCCTTGTAATACCTGGACATAACGGCAAACTAAATGCATTCTGCAATGTTATACTTTTACTCTACAGTAATGTAACTATACATTGTGGCAGAAGGTTTCAAAACTGATTCAATGAACATCAATCTGATTTCTGTCACCTTTGCTAGCAACAGCAAAGGCCTCCTATTCCATATAATTTACAGGATCTTAAGCAGGTCCTATATTTCAAAATTTTGTGGGCTGGAGGTTGTATGCTCTATGAAAATTTTCCAAAAAACAGCAAATGCCACACCCACTGAAGAGTGAAACCACTGATTTTCTGAAGTAAGGGGAGCAATCAATGCCCCAGACACTCCTAAATGAAGGGTTTTAAAAGTCTACTAATGCATGGTATTCTCTGGACATAATGCTCTCCAGGAGATTGTAGAATTGATGCTGACACAAATAGGGGGCTGTTATCCATGCAAAAGGTGTGTCTAATAGAACATTAATCTAAGTTTGCTGAACTCATTGGCCAATCTGTGTATGTATGTGGAAACATTAAAGAATGATCTGAAACCGACTGAAATCCTTATTTTTTGTTTTTGATATTAAACACTTCATATGTATATTATCATCGTCTCGAAGCAACAGTATCATATCTCACTGTTATTCCTGTTGCTTTGAGTCAACGATATGTCATTATAGTTTTAGCAGGGGCAATGACACACACAAGGGAGGGGTCCCGGGGGTCCAGACACCTCCCATAGGTCTTGCTTCCCCCCTCCTTGATTGGTTACGATTCTAGGTATTTTGTACATAAAATAATTTCAAGCAATGTAACAATAATTTCAGTTGTAATAAGTGAAAAAATTAAATTCTCATGTTAAAGGTTTTTAAAAATTATTGTGCATTTTTCCTATATAATGAATGGCCTATAAGAAGCAGAATGGTGATTATAAATGAATACATTGTAATAACCATGTTTTTAGTTTTGTAATTCAGATTAAAATGATATTCTTTGAACCCTCCCTTTGACTCCATTTTGTAATTTTGAGAAAAGTAAAAGTCAATTATGTTGCTTTGTGGTTAGTTATTTAAATACATTTCATTCAATGATGATAACTATTTATTTAATAGTTTATTTTTTACTGTTTTTCGTTCTCGGGAATTGATAAAATTAAGTCAAAATGTTTTACAGTGCATTGAGGTGTGATATAAGAATGAGGCTTTCGACTTAGACCCTGCCCCTTGCAAATTTCTTTTGTCCACTAATGAGAAAGGGAACCCACCTGGGGGGGGGGGTGTCGTGGTGCAGACTGCGCCATTGACATTTTTAGCGGGGGTTGTTTTGAGCTGTATTTTTCTCATTTTTTTTGGGGGGGGGATCCTTATGGGGGTGCACCCTTGCTATTAGGGAGGGGGACACTCCTGGTTTTAGTATAACCTAAGGCGTTAAAACCCTGCTAATCCCTGCTGATTCTGTTTGATCAATATTTACTGAATTTTTAACAAATGTCTGTCTGATTCATGGCACTTGAATTTGAAACTGGATTCTTTCCTTTGCTAGAATGGTGATACAGCCTTACACATATCCTGTGCAATGGGGAGGAATAAGCTTACTCGTGTCCTGCTAGAAGCTGGAGCAGACTGCAAGATTCAGAATAATGTAAGTTTTTTTTTCATTGGAATTTTGCAGAGAAATATTGATGTAATTTAGTTAGAAAAATGCATTTGAAGTCCCTTTAGAGTTGCCATTTTTTCCCAGATACAAAACAATTGTACACAAAATCATGGATTTATATGTTTCAATTAGGGATGCGCTGATAAAGAAACTGATGTATCACCAATTAATCGGCTGAGTTATTGGCAGGGTTGATTAATCAGCCGGTTAATCAATTTGGCTGATTACAGATTAGTGCTGAATAATCAGCACCTTCCTAGTTTGAAGGATTTAAGCAATGAAAAAAAAAAAAAATTGAACATGAAAAAAAATTTACTTTTTTCCTCCTTTGTTTACAAAGTAATTAAAGAAAGATTCATGAAACAACTCTTTTTTGAAATTCAGAGAAACATTTAGCTATTTTAAAAGAATTTATATTATTGTTTTCTTCAGAAAACAGGTGAAAATTTGCTGCATTAAATGCATAATTCTAAAAGCAAAATAAATGCAGATTACACTTACAAAAATTTTAAAGTGAAGAAGGTTTTAAATGTCAATTATTCATTTAAAGCTTATGTTGAAATTTTTTAAATGAATGTTTTTTTTTCATTCAATAATCACATGCATTTTTAAGAAGTATCCATGAAAGCATATAATGCATTGAGCAGCTGAAATGTGTTTCTAGCAGAAGAAAGCGATGAACACTCATTAAATAAATATACACTTAAAAAATAAGCGTAAAAGTGAATGTAAAATATCAAAGAATTTTCTTGTGAAAACCTTGCAGCCACACCACCTTGCACGGGCCTCTCATATTGGACAGACCATCGTTACACTGGGCACACAAGTGTGAATATTTAGCCTATATGAGGCAATGTCTTCTTTAGTTAAAATTAACCATGGTTCTCTATCAGCTTTCTATCTCTGAAAAGGCTGGAAAATACTTCATGAATTTCCAAGTCGTCATCCAAATAACGAAAAACACTTTTTCTAGTCTAGGAATGTGTCAAGTTTCATCAAATAGTTACTGAGAACCAGCGAGATTTTTTTTTAATGAACATTGATTTCCCATTTACATAAATTGAATTCACCCATTTTCTATCATTCTATTCAAAAAATTTGGGGGTGCAACCGCCCCCTCTTGACCCCCCTGTTTGCCGCCCCTGCTCATGCACAAAATCAATACACAGGTATAAAAAAAATATCCATGTAGTTTTATAAAAAATAATCAGAATTTCTATGGCTCAAAATACAAATAAAATCAATAATCAATATAAATAAATTTCAAATTGTAAAGAAAATGCTACAAATAGTGCAATACAATTGTATGCAAGTAGTGTAATACAGTGCCAAATTCAAGGCAAAGTCAGAGGAGGCTTGAGCCTCCATTATGAATACTCATGCACAAAATCAATACACAGGTATAAAAAAAATACCCATGTACTATTATAAAAAATAACCAGAATTCCTATGGGTCAGAATGCAAATCAAACCAATAATCAATATTAATGAATTTCAAACTGTAAAGAAAATGCTACAAATAATGCAAAACAAGGGCATGCAAGTAGTGCTATACAGTGCCTAATTCAAGGCGCTGTAGCCTTGAATTAGGTCTTTGCATTATTTTTTTCTCAACACAATTGATGTTTTACTTATGTTGATGATTAATTCTATTCATACCAATTCATTTAAATTTATTTAAAAGTTGAAGTCATCAATCTGAAGGAAATAATTCAGAACTGTAATGGGAGGAATCTTTCACATTAAATTTTTATGATGAGATTCAAAATAATCAGACCCGGCCCGGATCTATAAATTTTGGGCCCTCCTGCAACGAAATCTGTAGGGCCTCTGTAATATATGTAATTAACTGTAACTGTAGAACTGCAACTTTAACTTGTACATAGTGTGACTCTTTGATATGCATGTAGATGTTTAAGAGGTCAGCGCATGTAGTGTCCACTACTCTTCTGTTTGTAACAATTATGTAGTAAATAATTCTATTTAGCTTATTGCTGTTGTGCATCGCTACTAATGAAACAAGACAGCCCCTCCCCAGGGGCCAGCAGTGTATACTTGTGATGTTAATTATTCTTAGTGCTAGTTTATTTTCAATTTCTTGGGCCATTAGGCCCTTTAAGGACATAGGCTCCCCTGCTCTGCTTGATCTGGGGGTATGCCGATCCAGGCCTGAAAATAGTTATTATGTTTTAAATTTTAATGTATGTCTTTTTTTTCATGATCTACTGCAGTATGATAAATATGTCTTGTGCTGCTCTTTCTTTGTGCTTATTTCTAGTAGCAAATCACATGAATTTAGCTGAGATTAATATGTAGTTGTGAAGTTTGAGTCTTTTGCTCTGAAATTAAAAAAAATATTTAAGAAATCCACTTCAATCAACATATTACAGTCAGATTTAATAAGGAAATCAGAAATTATTGGTATAATGTCGAGTCAATGGGAGCCTGATTCGCTTTAAACAAGCAAATCCCAGATATAGTGAGCAATGTTTTTGTAATTCATGACATTCTATTGACTTCTACTTTTCCAGCTCTGTTAATCTTTCTTTGGAAAAATTCCTTTAGCGTTCCAAATTCAATTGAAAGTTAGTGATGCATCATAAATCCTCAGAACAAATGAAGGGATCTGAAATTTAAAAAAATAAATAAAATAAAAATAATAAAATAAAAAAGATTAAAATAAGGATAATAATGAGAAATGTAAGGAATTTTAAAATAAACCACTACCAGCATACTCGATGATTTTTAAGTGCACAGGAATTTTTTTTTCAACGTCAGAGTAGAGTTGCAAATGACGTTTTTTGATCCATGAGTAGTCGTTCAAACACAGTAACAAAAGAAAGTCAATAACGTAGTCCAAAGCAAAATTAACATCTTCTGAACTGTCTGAAAATAAAAAACAAATAAAGTGATGTGAATTTTTGTTTTCTTTCCATGAACTAGTTTTTTATGAGCACTCAGATATAACGAGCAAATATTGCAGTCCCTTCACGCTCATAAGCGAGTTCGACTATATTAGTTTTTCCTGATATGGCTTATTTCAAAATATGTACCATATTTTGTTCATTCATAAAGTTCATCTATACTGTGTTGATGATAATGCTAAAGCACAGTTCTGATTACATGAACTGATATGTAATTAACAATATCTTTGAAAGATTTGATTCAATCACCAAAACTTGTGGTAAATGTAAGAAAAGCATCTGTGCAGTTGCTTTTTAAAATCAATAGCAATCATTCTGCCAGAAAATGTTTCAACTGCGTTCTAATAAAAATATTAAAAATTAATATTAATTTTTTCCAATGTGTTGCAGGGTTATTGGATGATTTTAATGACTGAATTTGTATTATAACGAATAAATACCTTTTTGCTTGAAAATTAAATGAATCAATTAAACTGTGTTTTGATGCACCAAAATTGCAAATTTTTTGGATCAAAACAGTGGTTAATTGATTCATTGAATATGTATTGTACAAAAGTACAGATTCTAAAATGTCATACTTATTAGTTTTTTCTGTTTCTATGATTAATGAAAGCTGAAGTAAGTGTGATGCTGATCATGGTAACTTTGAAAATCATATTTTAAGGAATCAACGATGTGCTATATCAATTAATTAATTATTATTATTATTTTTTAAACGTTTCCTGGTATCTTTTAAAAGCTTGTGCGAATCCTATTGTAACATTCATCATTCACACTCGTTAAAAAATATTTTCCAAAAAATTGTTTAAATGTTAAGTAACTTAGAAGTTAATATACATTTAAATTGGTTCTAAACAGCAAGGAGAAACTCCACGGGATATAGCTGAGAGAAAAGGTTTCCATGAGGTAGCTGAGCTATTGGACAACCCCCCTGTCACTCGAATTCCTGTACAACATAACCAAGATTCTACAAAGAAGCATCATAAAGATCATAGTGCAACTTCACAGGAGGGAAAGAAAGAGAAAAAGAAGGTTAGCTTTTTTTTAAAACCCAGTTTGAATTTTGTGTACATGTGTTTTCCTATTCTAATATAATAATTATGAATGTCTTTTTTCTTTTTTTAAATGTATCCAAGTTAACATTTTGTAAATATCACTAAATGCATGACAACTGAAATTTTATGATACAGAAAGCAAGTGTCATGCATCCATTTTCACTTTAAAAAGCAGAAAATTCATTCATTGGCAGTCCGAGTTTTAGAGTAATTTTCAATGCATTTTCAGCTAACAATCATTAGCATGAAGTAGCACATACTTTAATAATCCATTCAATTGCCTTCTTAGGTTTTCTTTGTTCTCTTATTCACTCCTTTTATCAATACTTTCCCTTCCGTTAATGATCGGCATCCTGTTTTGAAAACACGAAATAAAATTCATTAATTTCATTAATCACAACGTACCTCAATATGATGAACATTGTGAGACACTTTTATGCCGCCTAAACATGAGTACACTACAGTAACTTAATCAAGTGCTAGCAGATGCAGATCCTAAGGAGAGTCATGGTTTATCTTTAAGTGGCCAAAAATAGCTTAAAGCCGTCCTTTATAGAACTTAATTTTGAAAAATTCACCACCTATATTCACCCTATTTGTGCTCAAAAATGACACTTAAGAACCCCTCTTCTGGAAATAACCCACTCCATAACTAGGAGCCTGATCCGCCCTTGATGGCAAGTAAACAACATTTAAAAGATTGGTTCAATGAAGCATTTTGGTTTTACAGACATGGGGAAAGAGGGACACGTGTGACCATTTTTTTTATTTCTTTATTTTTTAAAAATTATTATTCATTCCTCACAGTAAAGATACTCCCATGATTGAAGAATCTTTTCTTTGCGACATGAATTTTTTTCAGATTTAAGAATTTTTTTTTTTTTTTTACTTTGTGGAATTTTTAAAAAGTGTCTTTAGTTGTGTGAACATCCATCCCTGGGGAACATATGAAAAATGCTGGACAAGCATCATATCTTAACAAAAAACTCTTTAATGTGAAATATATAGATATATAACAATTACAGTGAAGGATTTGTAACCTATATTGTGTCAGATTACTCTACAGAAAAATTAAAGAAACTGAATGAAAATATTTTTTCTAAACTATAACTCTGCTCACTAAAAAATTTTCATGTTTCATCACATGTTCTGATCACTGGACTAACTTATAAGACGGAAAATACAAAGAATATTTTACTTTGTAAAAATTATTGGTATATTGTGTGTTTAACACTAGAAAGACGGCGTTTTGCGTATACCTAGAAAGACTAGCAGCGGTCACTTTGACCGCCATACTGAAAAGATTGAAAATTTCCTCCCTTCGTAATTTTTAACCATAGAAAAGATTTGTTTTAACATGTCAGAATTTGATTTAGCAATTTAATCGTAATATAGTCTGCAAATAAGTCTCAGATAGCTTTTTTTTAAATTTTATGTTCGATGAAGTAAAATACATGCTTTACACAATTGGCATTGAGAAAGAGCAAATTTGTACAGAAAAAGAGGAAATTTTCTTAGCATGTAATAACTAACAAGTACTATAATCAACCATGCATGTGTTTAGTGTAAAAAATATCTAAATAACGCAAGATACCGTACATTACTATCTCTTACAGTATATCAAAATACTTATGTTATCAGGTCACCTGTATATTAGCCATTAACAGTTTTGTTTTTGGCAATCAGAACAAATGCTCGTAGATTTATTTCCGCCTAGTTTAATTTCACACAATTTAATCTTTTTCCTGAGGTAGATACTTATTTACATGCAGCAAAATTGATCAGTGGAGGTGACTTGGAGGAAATTAGAGAAATATTTGATTTTTATGTTTTTGAAATGTTCCCCTTTTGTTTCGGCGTCGGGCCCTTTTCCCCTTTTCTTTCACTGCTTTTTATATATTGATCATCAGTTTTTATTAGTGAGGTTTCTTCTGATTCTAACTCAGAAGAATAAGCCTTTTCTGCAAATCTAGGCTCTGAAAAATAATCACAATAATCTCATGAAAGCTAACTATTCTCATCGCTAGGAATATGTTTCTCTTCAGATAAGTCAGACTGTTCATTCGAACCATAATCTATTTTAGTTAAATCTGCAACAGTTTCAGGAATTAATGTTCCTATAAGTTTCGCTTGTCAACGGTTCTTCTCGACATTATAAAGATAATTATGTGACTGAGCACTTCATTATCATCTAAGAAAACGAACGTCAATGCTTCAAGCAAAGCACATGTTTTGGTGCACAAAAGTATTCCAGCAAACATTTTCAGAATTTACCTGTTTATTTTTACTTCCTTTTATACCCAAAGTAATTTCACGTGTCCAGTCACATGCTTTTCAAATTTACCTTTCTCGACTTTGCCTCCTGTGCAGATAGCAGAAAACTGAAACCATGCAACCAGCAGGTGTTTCGCATTTTCCTAACAGTTCAAAGAATTAAACCTAACCAGCAGGTACTACTCAAGCTCAAAAGAACATTACTCACCCTGACAACTAACAATAGTCCATAGTACATACAACTGATAAGAGAAAAAAGAATAAAACGGATGCGTAAAGAAAGGTTCACTTAGCGGTCAAAATGACCGTAGTCAGTCTTTCTAGGTATAAACATTTGTAGCGACTGTAATAATAATCCTAAAGAAAAAAAATTTACTGTTCTAAGATCTTAATAAATAGTTAGGAAAAGTCAATGAAGGAAAAAGAGTTTGAAAATTAAATGCAGCAAATATGAGCATTTGAAAATCGTTTGCGGTCAAAATGACCGCTTCCGTCTTTCTAGTGTTAAGTTTCATATAGAACATGGGAATGAATTAAGAAATTATTTTTAAACTGCAATTTATAGTTAAGTTAAAAAAAAGACAAGATATTTTTATTTAAGCATCGTATAACACTAAACTATTGACCAACTACTATGTTACAAATAAATTAAAATGATACTAATAACAATAACAATTAACAATAAATTTACCAACTGATTGTGGAAAAATAATAATTTTAAATATTTGCACAAAGGATATGAGAACTGTTTACAGTGCCCCTATATGTTATGTTCGCAAGTACCCCATCATCTACTTTTGAACTAACTTGTGGAAAAAAAGAATTCTTAAATAAATAAATAAATAAATAGTAATAATAATAAGAATAATACACAGCATCATAAATTTACTTAAGTGTTCATAAAATGGTTTGCAATAATTTAGTTTTGCTTATTATCTTAAAATATGTTTTTACATGAAAAAGACTGATGAAATTGCAACTGCTAAAACAAAGAAGCAGTCACAACAGGCAGATAAACTGCTTCCTTGCTCTGAAAGTTTGGCTAAGAACTAGGACTGGTACTGCCATTACTCTAGAACTTTTCAAGATATTTTGCTTCACGTTAAACTAGTAAAACATACCATGTTCACATATCCCTCCCCCCCTTCCCCTACCATTTATTTATGTGCTACTTCATGCATAACAAGTTTAGTAGCACTCTAAAACATTAGTTAGTGCAAAAATTTGATAGGACCTGAAAGCAAGGGTCACATGTCTATTAGCAAAAGCGATTGTTTAAATGTTTGCCTTCAGTCAAATGGTCTGTTGCATTTAGAGATCTGATGCACAGACTGAAACTAACAAATTTCAAAAGGTAAAGAATGGATGAACGGTGCAAAGCAGCAATGTTACTTATTATGTCCCAAATTCCAAGAAAATTATTAAGTATGCTACTAAAGACCTTAAATCATCCAATATACCAGAATGTCTGGTATGTTGCAAGTAGTTCTGCCACCCCTAAGCCATTGCTTAGGGGTGGCAGAACTACTTGCTAGACAACTACTTCTGCTACTTGCAGAATAACTTACTGCTAAATACCTCCAATCAGGGCTTCCCAAACTGTGCTGAGCCTTAGAGGGGGATCTGCCACAACTTTTGAGAAAATTTTTTATTAACACGTTAAATGATATTCAAATAATGTACTTATACTTGAAAATCAGAATTTTCACCTTTGAAGTATAGAATTGTCCTTTGAACACTACTTCCTGACATCTCGAGAAATAGTGCTGTAAGATCATGCAGCTACCACAGTGCAAATTCTCAGTACATGTTGGAAACAGGTTTGGAATACTTTAATTCACAGAAAGTGTTCCACTTGCCTGAATGTGCATTAAAATATGTTCCAAATTAGCTCTGTTAAAAAGAAAGTACTGACATGTTTTTAAAATTTAATCCAAATGTGATACGTTCAATTGCTGAATTTAAGATTGGGAACATTTGGGAACATATTTGGGTATACTTGTGAAATTATTGTTTTCTGTGGTGCAAATGTAATTTCAACATCTTTCTTTAAGTACCAATCAATATAAACTCTCGATATGATATTACCAGAAAATTTGTCGCAATGAATTGCTGTCGGTTGGTGTCGAGAATGGAGGGAAAAAGGATGGCCTTCCTTTGTGGAAGACTTCATTGCCGGCGGCAATTGACAGTTGCGCTATGATACTGCTGTAAAATTAACTACAAAAACTACTGGTATAATCAAAGGGGTGGTCCTTAGGTGCCATAAAAAATGACCCAAAAACTGTGTTACAAAGTGTTCTAAAAGAAGAGAGATGTGTCAGAGTTCAAAAAATGTTCTCAAATGCGTACCCAAAAGTGTAAAAAACTGTGCCGAACCAAATAATGCTTTGAAAAATGGTCTCAGAAATGTTTTGAAAGCTGTTCCAAAAAGTGCTTCAAAAAGTGTTCTAAAAAAGGGAACAAGTGTCCAAGTTCAAAATGTGCTCAAAAAGTGTCAGAGGATTACTCTGCAAAACTACATACTGAAGCTGTCTAGATTCTGAACCTGGTATTCGACTCCAGCAATCAAAAATTAACCCCGATACAGTAAAATTGTGCCAGCTAAACCAACCTTACTCTTCCCATTAATTTGATGTTTCATTTTGAATTTTCGTCGTTTTGTTACCAATTCATTTCTGTGTGATCAATTTGATTTTTGTACTTCAGAATTTGCAAGTAAAGTTGGGCCTAGTAACCACAAGGGAAGTCATGTTTTCGAGGGGAGGATTTTCGGAAATTGTTTTAGTTTGTGACATGGGATAGGGTTATTTAAGGGAAAGTGTTTTCTTGTCCCCCTCTCCCCGGGTAACAAGAAAAGGGACTTTACACATCTTATTTTACAAAATGCTTATGAAAAATAGTGTGACATGTAAAAAAAGGAAGTGGTAAGGTGAAGTATGTCACTTTGTCACAAGGTGGGGGGAGGGGAGAGGGTGTGACATCATACAGGGGAGCCCCCCCCCCAAAAGCTATTTTCAGGGAGGCGGTCCACACTTAATATTGGTCTACGAAAGGGGTCCGCTGTCTACAAAGTTTGGGAAGCCCTACCTTAAATCGTTTTCTTTCTCAGCTGTTCTTTGGTAGTTAACCATCTTTTTTAAGAATGATTTGTAATATATCTTTTTGTGTGTTTTAGAAAAAATCTTCAAAATGTTTCAGGAATTTAAAAATTGTGCCTGATTTGTATTAATTACATTTTTAAACCTCTTCCAGAGTAAGAAATCTTCAAAGGTGCACTTTTCTGATGGGAAGAAAAAGACAGCCAAATGTGGGAATATCAGCCCTTATGGCTGCCATCAATCTCCTGATCCAGAATCCTTTCCTTCTCTCAAGCTAATGTCTTTACCTCAAGAACCGCTCAAAAGTGGCGAGCAGTATTATGCAGACCTTGCAGGGAACATCAAAAAAGTGAGTTCAAGACGAAATTTTTTTAATGGATATTTAACCCATTTATAAGTAAAGATCTTATTAGTTTCTTTACTTATCGTAAGTTATTGGTATTTATTACCAATCGTAAATGAAATTAAATTCTCTTTTATTTATTGCTAGAGGCCTGTCTCGACCTAGTTCGGGTTAAAAACAACTTTCTGTCTTAAATAAATGTTATGAAGGTTGGTAAATGAATACCTTTGTGCTGAAAAGTAAAGTAAGAAATAACAACGTCAAAAAGCACGAATTGCAGATTACTGCATACACCTGCAATTTGTGCTTTTTAACGTTGTTTATTTCTTACTTTATTATGAAGGTGCTTTTAGTTTGAAAATTAATAGTAAGCAACTTTTTTTTTTTGTTTAGATTTTATGAGATTTGAAGCAAATTTATGTATTTCATTTCCCAGTCAAGAGAGACCAACATATAATTCCTACTGAATAGTACAATCTTCCCTCATGCAATGTTGCACTACATATTGTAAAGTTGTATGTTTAATGATGATGATGGTATAAGAAATTTTCATTAGATATTGTAATCACTTAATTTGGAAAAGGAAATATACAGGGACATCATAAATGTGATTCAAAAATACATGTAAAGAAAAATTCTCATAGATAACGGGATACCCCTCAATATTTTTAGATTTGTGGATAGTGACATACTGGTAGAATTTTAGCTTCCTATTTCAACTGAAAGAGAGTGCTCAACCCTCTTCCCCAAGCTTCATATGTATGGGGAGGAGGGTTAAAAAAGTACATTAAACTGAAAAAACAATGCTGCATATTATAATATACACTAGTAATATGCATATACATTGCATTAAAATAATTATTTACAAAAATACTATTATTCTATAATACTGTTAGTAAGTCTAAAAAAATAGGGGGTGTCCTGGACTTTAGCTCGAATTTTTTTTTTAACCACCCCAGGGATCATGGGGGATGCAAGGAGTATGAGCTAACTGAACTGCAGTTGGTGCTGTAAGAACAATACTCGAAATCATATTATTCCATAGTGAATTTAATTAGGGTTAAATTCCATTGAATAGATTGGACAAATTTAATTTGAATAATAAAATTACTGTGATATTGTCTTTAATTTTAAAAGCATGAAAAGAAGTCCTGAGATGTGCCCTATTGAAGAAATTCTGTTAATTGCCCGTTTTTTCTTGTTAAACATACGAAGTCTTCCTGGGAGAGATATTCAAAGTAGTTTAAATGTGGAATGGTCAGTTTTTATATCCCTGAATAAAGTCCCGGCAGTTCCATAAAATAACATTGCAAAAGCCTGTTGATTGATTTTTGGATGGTGTTGAATTTATTAATTTTTTTCCAGTTCCACCAGGTATGCCGATCAACATTAATTTACGTTCCTGGTTTCCATGTACCAATCATGAAAAAAATTCTTTGAAAATTTTTTTCACTGATTCTCTGCGGTGGTGGCAAACAAATGTCCCCTATTGAGTGTCTGCTTCAATGTGTTTTTATATCTCTTGACATTGAACCACAATCGTAGTACTTCTGCTGACTCTCTCCATGCAATATGTCGTCCCAGAGATCTTTTCCAAATGTTTGCCATAAAGCAATAGTGTCTAAAAGTTGTCAAATTATTTCCTAGCCAATGTGTTTTGTTCGTTGTTGTTGTAACTTTGAAAGTACGGTAATTGTGTGGAATTATTCTTTCAGTTGGGAATTTTCTGAACTAAATGTACTTAACTGAATTCATTTGCAGATGTTTTTTATTTCAATTTTAGTATGAATCAAAAACCTTAAAGGATAGCCCAAAATGTATGCAAACTTACAACTTTTAGATACATGGACTATTATCATCCATCTACACTACTTGAATTCAAAAATTAATTTGGCCGAAATGAATCTCAGTTATATTTCATTTAATTAAATTTTGAAGTGTAAACATTCTGTGACTCTAAATGGTTTTCAATGTCCTAGGCTAATGGAATGCTATGTACCCAGACTTTTGCAGCCTGAAAGACATGTAAAGCTTTTTGGCGGTTCTCATGCAGGGATGTTTTTTTCTTTCACGTGTGACCCCTTTAGGGTCTAAAGGGAGTGCGGGAAATTATAGACCTGTGAGTCTAACTTCGGTGGTTTGCAAAATTTTTGAAACATTGATAAAAATTAAGATAGTAAATTTTCTAGAGACTAATAATCTATTGACTAGTTTTCAGTATGGTTTCAGGAAAGGCAAATCTTGTGCAACTAATTTATTACATTTCTATGACAAAGAAAAAATTCTCATAGCACCCTTAATAGTTTGCTTGCTAATAACTAACTTTAATAAATTTACTTATGATAGTTATTGATGTTTACAGTTTGGATTTATTTTCAAAATTCTTTTTTCTTGTTAAGTACTTTACATACAACTTTTCCTAATCAAAATGCTCTTATTGGTTTCATTTTTAGCCTCCTTGCCGCTTCAGGGAAATAGAATGGATACTTATCATGCTTAATATTTTATGTCCAACGTATGCACTTATGTTCTACAGCAGCGGTTCCCAACCTTTTTTCCCTTGCAAACCCCTTTCAAATTCGGAAAGAAGTTGGCGAACCCCCGGCATAATAAGCAATATGTAAGAAGCAAAAAAAAAAAAGCCTCACATACAACAAATAGCGAGAACAAAATTGCAAAATATAAAGTGCAAACTAAAATGTCTACTAAAAATGAATGCAAAACAAATTGAAGTAAAAAATAAACCCAGTGGATTTTTTTTTTCTTTGAGCTTCAATTTTGAAAAAAACTTTGTATGGGATGGTTTTGGAACAAAGAAGCTCAAAGAAAGGCAAAAATATGTGGTAGTTTTATTCTTACAGTAGATTCAGCATTTAATTTGCTTCTATATTTATTTCCAAATGCATTATCCTTTTTCATGTAGATATATTTTCCAAAATGGTAAAAAATAAAATTGATGTCTTTTTTTGACACAACAGGACATTTATTTGTAACATCGAATCAGAAGTAAATTGTGGAATAATTTTTGAAAATATCTTATAGAAAACTCTCATATTAACGAAATGATTTTTTTTCTGCCAGTAAAATTAGATAAATCTTTAAATTCAAATCTTCTTGAAAAAGACTACAAATCTAATTGTTTGCTAGAAATATATACTGCGTACATTAATCCTTTGGGTGCTGACGAATTTTCTTCTCCTATTGTAAAACGTATAAAATAAAATGCGTAGTTATTTTTGTTTTATCCAATTTTATTTTTGGAAGGAATAAAACGCCTATAATTAACTTAATTTTTTTCAAAAAATGTGATTTTTTACCAATAAAAATATTTTGATGTTGCCTTATTACAAGAGAATTTTCTCCCCAAATTTCATGAATTACTTTTTTACATGCAGCTCAAATTAAGTGCAATTTCTGATTTCATTGATTTTTTTTACTGTGTACCTTACATTGTCGAAAGTTTCAAACAAGAAATTTTTTTTAAAGTAAAATGTTTTTTTCCCCACACCTCCAGAAATATTTTTTGGGCAGTTAACTATTTCTTCTGGAAAATTATACCAACTAATAGTGGCACAACCGCACTTCCTCGAATATTCTTTACACCACAAGAGAAGAGTGATAGCCCTTTGTCCCACTCAAATGGCTAAGAAACTAAGCATCCAAATTAACTATAAATGTTTCAGACACTCGCGTATGCTCCATGAAATGCTTCCAACAAATGTAATTGAATTTTCCGATCAAAAGCTACTGAGAAAACTAAAGAATTCATATGCTTTCATTGTTTTCATAAATTGAACCTTTCTGGTATTGCATCAATTCCACCATGACAGCAATGAAAACAATGAAAATCACTTCTTGGAACAGATATATATATTTCTTGAAATTTACATAATATGTCAGTAAGTATGCTAAAACTTGCATCACAAGATATTGAATGTGCAAGAGACAAATGAATCAATAATTTAAAAAAAGAAAAAGAAAAAAAAAAACATGATGTAGATGATGGTGATGTAGAAAACACATCAACCCTTGAAGAAAGTTAATCTCTAGGCCTTGTAATTATATGCATGGTCAGACATGATTTCAAAATTTGTTTTGTACTTATTTTTGTTGTTTATCCTCATAATTATGTATGCACATTCCTGTTTGTTCAGATAACATTGAGTCCTAACTGTTTTAGTAAGGTTTTGCATAACCCTTTAAATTGATGGCATGTGTGCAAGGTTCATATATGCTCAAATGAACTTTTGGTGGTAAATGGCCATTTTTAAAAATTCCTTATAAATATTAATTTAAAGTAAAGAACTGTGAATGTTAATTTCATTTGTGATGCTAAAAAAAGTTTTTTTCAGTGATATTAATTCATAAAATTATCTAAATCTTGGTACAACAATACAAGGCTTACTCAATACCATGTGTATGGTTGTATTGAGATTATTTAAAGCTGACTTGCTATTAAACAGAATGTTGCAATATGCTGTAACCCTAGATCACTATAAAGCTCGCTTCTGTCACTTTTATCTTGTAAGAAAGATGAGGCCCTCTTACTGATACAAGCATAAGTTGAAGAAATCAAAAACTGAGGGGAGCTTTGTTTAAAAAAAAGTAAGGAGATGCAGATTAAAAACAGTTTGTAGTAAAATTCAATAAAGTGGAAGGATGCTGGAGTAAAAATTAGGAGTAACCTAGGTTTATGTTTACTCTTGGTCCTGTTCGATTACACCCCTGCTCTGTTACAGCATTCTAAACAAGGAATGTTATTTCTCTGTTGAAAATGTCTGTGACTGCTTCTGATTTGTTTCAGTGTTTTGTCTGTAGTTGTTCTGCAACAGTGCTGTTTGTTGATAACTCTGCCACTTCTCAGATCATTGTTTTTTTGAGCTGGCTTGATGCATTTAAGATGCAATAATTATTTTGAAAGACAGATTTCAATTGCAACCTGTGAAAACTGGATCCTAGGTAATACTATTTGTTAGAAGAGCGTGGAGTTCTTTTTGACATGTTAAATTGACCTAAACTTGTTTATCAAAGAAAATTTTATGGTAAGACTGGAGAAATAAGGATTTTTTTTTGAGAGTTTGAAATTGAATTGAATTATTGATGTCGAGTGATAGGAAATAACAATCATTCTTGTGTGTGTAGGGGTGGGGGAAGGCATAGTTTTATAGAGATTAAAAACTGTCCTGAATAAAATTATGTATGCAAATTATGGGGACCATAAAATATAGGTATATTAGGATTATTATTGCAACGTATATTATTGGAACTAAATTATACTGTAGTAAACATGTGTGCTTACTGTTAATTTTCTTTTACTTTTTCCTAGGGACCTCGTGGTCTTGGCTACACATGTTATTGTGCGCCTTTTTTCCACCATGTTGAAAGAAAATTAGATGCCCAGAAAAAGGAACTTCTTGAAAAACTAGAAGGCCAAGGCGAAAATCTGGAAGCTAAGATAAGAGGTCTTGAGAAAAGAACAAAAGAAAGGCTCTCTGGACTTGACCAAAGGGTAAAAGAAAGCCTTGCTGCTGAAAGGGGTGAATGTGCTGAAAGAATTGATCGTAGACTTTTCCGTGAACGTTGTGAATTAGACCAGAGACAAGAAAGGACTACAAGAGCTTTGCGCTCTGAAATGAGAGCATGGTCTAGAGGAGAAACATCTGCTCAAAGTGGCTTAGAACCAGAGCACAATATTGACATTCCTCTGCACAATAACGGTGCAACATTTTACTGTAATAAGGATTATTCTCAAAGTGGGCTTTCTAGGTCCAAATCAGAAGATATGTTGTCAGATACTCAGAGTCATCAAAATAGCATTTCTTTGGTTTCTGGTGCTACTTCTCGATTTTCTGGTCATGGGAAATTATGGAATGGTTCTGCTGCTGCAAATAAACCAGATAGTAATTTAAGAACTGGGAATTCCAAGCATGAACAGTCTGGCTCTGCATGGAATCATTGGTCTCAAGCACGAATGAATCCATGCACTCCAGTTTCTAGATTAAAAATGAAATGCCTTGGTAATTTTGACCTCAAACGTGAAAGTAGAAGTGAGGGTGATCTTACTCGTTGTCATATAATCTCAGATCAAGATTCAGAATTGACAAACAATAATGTTGTGCAGAATGATATGACAGTTAAAGCATCTAGCAAATACCCTTATTCTCCTGAATCCAATAATGATGTATCAGACTACAATGGAACTCCATATGGTAGAAATATTTCGTTAAATAAAAATATTCCATCTAATATGAATATTTCTTTCAAGAACACTTTCAGGCCCAAATCGAAACCACCATCTATTTCAAAGCCAACAGTATTGAGCTCTATGGATAATCGCAGTACATCATATGTCAATGATCCATCTAATTCTATGAACATCAAATCTCCTTACCGAACAAATCACAATCATGACCAGAATCATAAATCTGCTTTCCCATTAGAAAATAATGATGGCTCTAGCTTTGTTTAATTGCAGCTATTTTTGATGTATTTTCGTTTATAACCGTCATTATATTGACTGCACCATGCTAAACTAACGAATGTGAAATATCACAAATTGCGTTTTTATAATTTGATGGTTTGCTGTAGTATTCAAAAAAGGCCATCTGCTGGTTATAACAACCTAAAACGATAGTTTTACACTTAAAGTTATACATAGAAATTAAAACATTGAAAATAACTAAACGCTTCAGGTGGGAAAAAAAATTATTGTTTTTACTTTCGTGAAAAGTGCAAATTTTCACATTCATCAGTTTAACATTGTGCCGATGATACATAACTGTAACATCCCGAGTATGATATTATGCTGAAAATGTATTAATTGAAAGTTCTGCAGCTTTTAGAATCGCACAAGTTTCTGAGATAAGAGTTCACTGAGCTGAAATATACTATGTGAAAAGTAATAAATTTTTATGATGCATTATTAATGCTATGGTGTATAAATATTTTGTTTTAAAAATATTATACAGCAAATAAGTTGCCATTTTAGTTACTGCATAAAGCTACAAATGCAATGTTGTAATTGAATTTTTTTTTTTTTTTTTTTGAAACTCGAATGTGTTCAGTTAAAAAGAAAAAAAAATGTTCAAGGTTCGAGTCTTCAATAAAACATTGTGGCAGCTTTAAGTCGCTATTAATTCTAAAAAATCAAACCAAATCACTTTTGGTTTAGAAAATTGAAATTAATAATGTAATTATTCATTTATAGTTTTAAATTCGGAATCTACAATGATGATTTTTTGACAGAAAAAAGAAATACTGTATTGTAAACTTTGTATAATTAGTTGATCACTAATGTATATTACTGAATTTGTTTGTATGTATGTTTGACATTCAACTGGATCAATATTTGCTCTAAGGTTTTGACATAATAGTTTTTCTGTTGTGTTTTAAAGCAATATTTCTTACACTTGGTTTATACAATAATTTCTAATCTCTTTCTACATGGGTCAGAATAACCAAAAGACTTTGAAAAATCTTTTCAAATGAATAAAGAACAAAAAATCATACATGCGAACAAAAATATCTATCATTTCCTAAGTTTAGAAGCAATTTATATGTTACAGCGTGCGTTTGTTTTAGTTTTTTCATCGGCCATTAGACAGTGGCTGCAGCGCCCCCTATAGTTTGTTGGAGTTGCGAATTCAGGTTTTAGCAATTAAAGTATTTCATTTGCACTTTTTAGTCTCTAACATTTTGATATTTGATTTCGTAGTTTTACAGAATTGTTCTAACCTTGTAAAAATACCTATTTTAAGTTAAAAAAGAAAGCTATAGATTTCTTGTTATTTTTCTTTCTTCAACTACAAGTAGCGCAAAATAGAGTAAAGTTAGTGTAATATTTTTTTCTCGTGCTTCATTATTTGAAAGCATGCAGTAAAAGTAAGATAAAAGTGAGCAATAACAAAAGAACTTCCAAAATACTGAATTTAGAATCAAATAAATAGCAAGATAAGAAACATGTGAGTCATAAAAATGTATGTCAAGCCATAAGAAGCATGATTTTTACATTTTTGATTCACAGGATGTATCAAGAAGCTGAATTTGGCACATCTTGGTAGCCCTTTCCTTTTGCATTAGTTAGAAAATTTAAAGTTCAAGGATCACAACTACATTTTTCCAAATTTTCAAATGTTTTCAAGTACAGTGAAATTTTTATTGTCGTGCTGAGCTAACTGACCTTAAACTGTGCACAGTTTAAATAGACCGTAAACATGAATTTATTTGAAAGTGAAATGTACTGCACATAAATGTAGTAACACACAATAGGGAAAATCGTTTTAAAAAGTGTTAACACCCTTTGATTATGAAGAACAGTAATGTTAAAGTTACTCCATGTTGATTAACAATTTGGGGTCCAGGTTTGAATGACCTTTGTCTGTGCTAGCTTCCATCATAGAACACATGTGAAAATGTTCAGAAAGTATGGAGTCAAGACATTTAAAACCAATAAGAAGTTCATGAAAAATGTTAAAACCCAAGACGACTCAGACATTCTTGACACAAATTGACAACACCTGGAGCCGAAGGACCCTCAGCGCAACACCCAAGACTACTACTGACTTCCTGCCACGACCGGTTGCCCTTCAACAACTCACCAGTTCCAACCAAGACTTCAGCCAAATTCTGGCAACGATCACCAAAGCTGTTGCTCTTCTTCAAGCCCAGCAACAACAACTCTAAGTTGTGCTCAGCAGTCTCCTCGCCCTAACAAGGCCGTAGTGTCCCTGCCTCCCCCTCTTTTTCTTCTCATCTTTTCCCATCTAGATCCCAGTTCAAGTCATCAAATTAGACTTTTTCTACCTTCCCATAAACATCAGGTAAAGTGGTCTTTTTCCCGGCACCTGTATAAATATCATAACCAGAACCAGAAAAATATTAGAGATGCCATAAAGTGCTGCTAATGTACAAAATCCTTTGATTCTCGTAAATGTTAGCTTGTCAAAATAGAAAAACTGCAAGGATCCTCATGGCACATCCAAAGTAGTAAAACATGTTTTAACACAAAACTTAAGAGCTTATAATACTTTCCGTTAAAGTTATTTCTTATTAAAAGATGTGTATTAAATTGCAAATTATACCGTCCAGACCGCTACGTCACTTCGTGTTAATCAATTTTTCATCTTAAGCGATTTCACGTTAAACACATTTCACTGTATGTTAAAAAATGTTTTTACTCTTAAAAGTGTACTTATTGCATATTTTTAATGTTAACGTCGTTTTTAGGGCTGAAATATTTACACATTGTAAAAAGCATGCAATATTGTTACTCTCTGTAGGTAAAATGTGTATGTGAACCATATGCATTAAAAACTATTTAAATGTTTCTGTACATCTTCAATAAAGCACACTTTTTTTGAATTATTTAAAAAAGAAAATGAATCCATATCTACTATAAAGTGCTAAATTTTTTATGCCTAATAAAGAACACTTGGCTCCAATTTTAATATATACATGGTCCAAAAAAATTCTACTTGTGCCACATATAATATGCTCCTTTCAAATAACATGTAGAATTATATTGTGGATTTCTAGCTGCTGTACTCATATTCTTTTTGTCACAGAGTATATCATATTGCAGTGTGATACAGTTTGCGGCACGCCGATCATTTGTCCTGAACCAAAGTAAACATTTTGGTTATCAATAAAAGGAAATGTGCCTTGTAAAGAATTTTTTTACGATCTATAGATTCTCTATCATTTTGCTTTCAAGTAAGCATTCAAGCACAACAGTGAAATCTCTTTACAATGAACTTGAAGGGGCCAAAAATTTTGTTCATTGTAAAGGGAATTTTGTTGCAATGTAATGGGAATTAAAACAGGATGAAATATTTACTTTCTTGAAATGGATGTTTTGGTATTTGCTGTTACGAGTTTCTCTATTTTATGACTGTAATTCATTTAAGAATTGAAATTGGTGCTTAAACTTATGCTTATATTTTACATCATTATACTAATGTGATAAAAGTGCTTAATTAAAAAAAAAAATGTTTGGTATATTTTGGCCACCTACTTGAATAAAGTATTTGTCTATTTGTGCTTATTTAGCACTGAACTTAAATTATTGGCTCTTGGGAGATACTATATGTCACATGTACAATCTTTTCCTGCATTTAGAACATGATTAGAAGTTCATGAGCTCTCATGTTACCTTTTAAACTTTGTTATTCCATATGTTATTCAGTATTGCATTATCATCATTCCATTTTGTACAAATAATAAATTATTTTTACTTTACCTGTATTTAATCTTATTTTGAAATTTGGTCATCTATAACAATTCATACATACAAAAAATAATTATAATATATTCATTTATAAAAATTAGGCATCAACGTAAAAAGATCAAAATAGATTTTATTTGTGTGAAATGCAAGTTTTGCTTTTAATGTTGGTTTTCATTATTTACAATGAGAACAAATGTAAACTTAATTTCTTTTGCACCTAAATTTTCAGATTACATATGCAATATGTACCTAAGTGACTTTCAATGAGCCATTTATTGTTTTTTTTTGAGCAATCATGATTGCTTATTGTTCTCACTTGACCGTCCTTGGTTCCTTTTTCAGCTTGGACCAGGAGCCTCTGCAATGCCACCGCCCACTGGCGCGGCTCCTCTGGTCCTGAGCACTGTCACCCAGAATCCACTTCTGCTGGGTGGTGGCGTCCATGTCCTACACATGCATGCACATACACACATACGTGCACACAAGTAAGCCTATACACACACACTCAACTTGACGCACGTAACCACACAAGAGAAGGGATATGCTTGGGGGGGGGGGGCGTTTCTAGAAACAACAACTCCAATGAGTAGGACCTTGTCGCAACTCGTGATTGCAAAAAACATTATTTGAATTCAAAGTTTCAGAATTCAAATTAGTGTCGATTGGGGGGAAGTGGGTCACAGGTCTTTTATCTTAAATTCTTTTCTTTTTTTTATTCCACCCACAGGATGTTCATACACATGTAAAATTTCAGATAGACATTAAAAATATCAGCTAGACAAAGCTCACTGCATTTTTATTGTACTTAGTGCTGAATGGGAATTTTATGCACAGGGCGATTCCACAAAAAGTGAACCTTGAGCACTGAAATATTTTTTTTCACATTAAGTGGAAACAAATCTTATTTTTTAACTGTTCAATCAATTTCCAGGTCAAAAAATTTTTTATGTCGGATTTTCACGATAGTTGACAACATACAAACAGGGACGGACACACAAAAAAAGCTTGCATATTGTTAGTGATATAAATTCAAAAGTCATATTTTTCTCAATCGCTAATATTTTTTCGACTTGAAATAAGTTTTGACCTTAGAAAAAAACTCAGACTACTATTTTTGGTAAGACAGGCAATGCATAAGTTGCCCCTAAGTACTCCTCTAAGTTAAATTAAAGGACTAAAAGAAAAATTCTCATGTTATACGTTAACTTTAATCTCTATACCTTTGTGAGGAAATAATGGAGAGGGCATTTATTTGTACTTAAGGAAGGTTATAACAAAAAAAGGAGGATAAAACTAAAGGAAGAACTATTAATTGTTAAGAACAACTTAAAGTAAACAATTTTTGTCTACAGGTACAAAAAGGGTGGTTACAGGGTGGAAGACAGAGCAAAACCTTTGGTTAGGCGAGAAAGTACGAGTAAAGGTCAAAGAAATTGTGAAAGGAAATCTGTGGCGGGCCTGCGTCCAGGAGACCCTATATTGCTACCTATTGAAATTTTGTACTAAATTACTTCGAGCCCCCGTGGTTTACATTTCGGGTTTTGTTTTTTCAATTTCGAATTAGTTTTTTTGTAATTAATTTTTTAAGCTCAAATTTCACGTAAATTGTCTATTAAAGGGATGAAAGATTTTCCACACCCGTTAACATTCAATGTCGTTCGAAAGAGATTTTGTTTTTGCATCAAATAAAGCTTGTCCCAATTTTCTCAATTAGAACAGCAGATATAAGGGTTTCGATTTTAGCGAAAAGTCCTAAGCTGAACTTACTTCAAGCCCAGAGATAAAGAGCAAAATATATTTCTAGATACCCCGAATTTGAAAGCGACTTTTCAAACATACAAAACTGCCGTTTTGCTATGCTCAGGTAGCCATTTAAGCTGTGAAATTTTTTACAAGTTAGTTTGAACCCTGGCAGTGCCGTCTTAAAAGATGACGGCACCCGGGACGAACATTTTCTGGTGCACCCCCCTCTTTCCCACGCACAAGCAGAATGCTGGGCGGATAACGGAAATATTTCTATTGATTATTATATAATTGAACATGTAATCTAAAATGTATGTGTATCACATAAAAATCAGGAATTAAATCTAATGTGTTAGATAACTATTTTTAAAACAGAAGAATTTTAAAAAAAGAAAAGAAATACAGCAACAGCTCAGTTTATGACATCCCCTCATATTTTGGCTCCCGTTTCGATCGCCCCGCTCGCCTTCCTCTTCCGACGACCCTGGAATAGGGGTACTCTTTGAAGTGCTTCTTTAAAAACAATTTTGGTATTCGTATTTTAATTAAGTTCGTTTTGTCTTCAGGTTGCAGTGGGATTTTAATATTTTTCTATGTTTAATGAGTGTTTTACTAAAACTCTCTTCTCTATGGGAGGATGTTTGTGATTTTTATTTTGTTCTAATTGTAATGTGTATTGTAACCGATTCTTCAAAACCGGCACTTTAAATCTTCGCGAATCAAATATGATTGAGAAGCAATCTTCGGGAGTTGGACGCTTCCTCAAATGAGATCAAAAACCCTATAAAATGAATTCCTCCTAAAAATTTCAGCGGCATCGCCGTGACCCTCCATCCCTTGGACATCCATGGGTAATATTCACGTGCAGTTTTAGTTCATGTGATACGAACTTGACCAAAAAAATCATAGTATTTTACTCTTAAAATGACTTAAATCAAATATGCTTCACGCGGTCACACAAGTGTGATCCTCCAATATGGCATCCAGTCTTGCATTGTGCCACCATTAAGGCGCCGATGTCAAATGGCCCAGAGAATTTCGATTCCCAGTTTCCCACCAAATGGAAACACATGGCTCTCAGAATGCGAAATTGCAGCAGGAATTTAATTTGACGGAGAGTGTCTGAGCCAAACAGGCACTCAAGGGGTCTTTAGCATGCTGCATATTCATTTGACAGGGGCGTTGATGATTTTCTCCACTCCGAAAATCCGCCGACTGACCATTTGGACAGCGGGTTCAGAACGCTTCCATAAATTCTTAAATTGCTTCATTTGAAGTAAATTTCGACAATAACTTTAATATTCTTATTTTTTCTCAAAGTAAAACTGAGTATATATAACACTATTTATGTTTCTTTGCATCAAATTTCATAACTTTAAGTAAAATATATTTTGCATTAATGTTTCGTATCGCGATAATATTTGTATTTTTCAGCATTAAATAAAAAATACACTATAAATTATTCAACCATGAATTGAAAATTTTGGCTAGCAAAATCACGCTATTTTGATTAATAGCTTTATAGTTGGTTCTCCTTGAACATCATTCATAACGCTAGTTTGTTTAATGCCATTCATTACAATAATATTAAATTTAAAACATTCTCAGTATCAAATTTTATACAATTATTAAACTTGCGGTACAAATCCAAAAAATATATTAAAGTTATAAACATGTATCTTTTGTTAGTAAAATGAAAAGAGTGAAAATTTGTTAGCCTTTGAAAGTATGTATAATATTCCACCCACGTAGTATTCATTTTTCATATCTTTTTTTTTTTTGTCTTTAAATTTTGCAGGAAAAAGTTCCTTTTTTTAGAAGCGCCTAATGCTGCTATAGTATCTTTTCCAGTGGTGTGGAAAGCAAATGCTTCTTGAAAGGTATGGAAATGTGATCCGATTTGTTTGAAGAAACATTGTTGATGTAAATGCGACATTGTGGTTTTGTTAGATCAAAGTCTTTTTATATCCTTGGTTGAGTTAGAAAAGTAAATATCGTGTTACATATGAAAGGGGTTTGTTGGTCTTCAGTGTAGATACCTTTGATACTCTTCACAAATAAAAAAGAGTTACATTTGCTTAAAAGTGTTTATCATCCCAATTTTTCTCTGATCTTCGGAATTCATTTGGTGAGCTGCGCATATGACCCTCATACTTTTTATGTTATTGTTACAGGATTTCTTTACTGGGTCATAAGTCCGGCAAGCTTACTTGGCTGCGATCGCAGGGTGGTGTATAGTACACCTCCCTGGTGCTGCTTCAGTTATCGAAAGAGTGAAAATTGACGATTTTGAGAGAAAAATTATGCTTTCTAAGGAAAAGATGAGAAACATAATGCGTCGCATCAAAAAAGGCACTTTACTTAATCCACTTTTTGTTCCTTAACTAGGAATTATTGGCAAGCAGATAACTTTACTTTCACTTTCGCTCGGACCTGGCATTTTTGACAATCGGTGAGCTACTGCTCCGGAATGGATGAAGCATTGCTGAAAATTGACGTTTTGAATGTTCTATCTTTTAAAAGTTCTACGGATTCTAGTGGTACATTGATGTGATCAGGCTATTCATGACCCTCGTAAAATTTCAAATATTTTGATGCCTAGTTCGACCCTTAATTCTCTGCCGTTCGCGAGGAGTTCGAGAGACATAAATAGTTGGATAGATACGGTTAGATTTTTAATTAGAAGATATTTTGAACTAAAACTATGTAAGGAAAAGATGACATTAACGTAATGTAAGGAAATGTAAGGAAAAACATGACATAACAAAAAATGTTTTTAGCTTGTTTTCTGGTCATAAAATTGGGAAACATTTGTGTTTATCATACGACTTTGCACTTGACCAGAAATTAGATGTAGCTTTAAATGCATTTTACAACAAAATTAGCTAAACCATCACGTGTTTATTATTGTTCACCCTGGATTGCTTTTGGAATAAAATCAAGGTTTCAAACATATTGATAGGTTAAAAGATATTCATCCATAAGCTCGTTTCTTAGCATTGAAAAATGGGTTACTTGTATCCTCGAAACACGTGTCTGCAGTTCTCAGAAAACTTGTGCAATTTAACGTTGTAGTATTATCTTTCACTTTTCGCACAAATGTATTTCTGTACTTGTTGCATTGTTGACGTAATGGTTTTAGTAGAGGGTAGGTTTTAATGCTCTGGATGAGCCCTACAAAACCCTCAACTTTTTGAGGATCATAGCTTTGCGGTAGGGTAGAGTATGGAAATTTGCGATGTTTCCAAATTAATAAATAAATGAGTAAATGAATGAATAAATAAATAAGTAAAAAAATATATAGATAAAAAATGTTTTTTTTTTGGTCAATGCAATCTATTGTTTTTTTGGTAACGTTAAGATAATTGTGTCTCATTCAATCTTTGAGTTGAACCGCACCATTGCTGCGGTCACTCGTCTGGTGTTCCAATTCTGCAATAGCTACCAATGTGTTTGACTCTCTTGGATCCTTTAAGAGGTTTTCCGCCTCCAGCTCAGTTATTTTCTATTCCGGGCTGATGAGTACTAAAAAGCACGAAATTGCAGTCCTCGGATGGAATAACTGAGCTGGCGGTGTATTTTATACATGGAAATAGTATTTTATTATTTACTTGTACTCGATAATTTATAAAATAAATTTTGAACTTTGAGGACAAATATGTCTCTTGTTTCTCAAAGAGTTAAACATAAAAATAAAAATTAATAATAAATAAATAAATTAATAAAAGACTCTTCATAAAATCAAAACCTAAAATTGCAAAAAAAAAAAAAAAAAAAAAAAGAAAGAAAAAAAAAAGAAAGAAAGAAAGAAACTTTTTTTACTTGTGTTTTTTTTAAGTTTTCAAATTAATTATTGAATTAAAAATTAAAATTTGTAAATTAAAAACATTATCCTTTGTCTTATTTTCATTTCTCGGCACCCCAAGAAACAATTATATGCATTTTTTATGGATTATTTATAAGTCAAAATGAAAGTTGGCTTGCGAAAGTCCAGTGCGAAATATAAATACAACTAAATTGAAAAAATAATATATATATATATATATATATATATATATATATATATATACAGGGGCGGACTGGCTGACTTTGGCCCAGTCGGCAAAAGAGTATTTTGGCCCACCTAAGTAAATTAAAAAAGTTAAATTAACTAGTACCAAATCTCGATTTTTCTGAGTCGAGCAAAGACATTAAAACCGCTAGTTCTTATTTTCTTTAAGTTCCTAAATCAAGTTTTGAAGTTCTAAAAACAGAAAATTGGGAAATGTAAAATAAAGCTAACACTGACACTTATTTTATGTGATTTGAAAGAAGAATTTAAATGGTTATTAGTCTGAAAAGGCACATTTTTAAGTTTCTATACTGACAACATAAGAACACGAGGAAAATTAGGCATCAGGTAAATCCCCCCGGAAATTTTTCAAAATTGGTTGATCTATATAGGCTAAGGAGAAAAGAATCTGCAGAAGGGGTTCTAGTTCCCTTCCAAGCGATAATTTTAAAATTGATGTAAAAAACTGTAATTTTACAATTTTCGGTTTCGTTAGAGGATAGAGAAAAGAAGGGGTTCCCACACAATTTTGTTTTTTTAGCCTTTTTTCTTTTTTCAAAATTGAAGTCCATTTTAGTCTATCTTTGTTAACAATAGAATATCGGGTGCTTATTCCAGAAATTCTCTGAAATGGGAAGTTTTAGAAATGCAATTTTAGGCTACCCTTGGTAAAAATACGGCGGGTCCGGGGACTCTCCCCAGGGCAAAATTTGAGAATAGTAGTTCGAAAAATGCAGCTTTAGGCGATTTATGGTGATATTCAGGGAAAGAGAGATGCAGAAGTAATCCCCCAGAAATTTTTTGAAATTGAAGCCTTAAAAACGCAATTGTAGGCTTTTTTCGTTAAAATTGAGTGCACAGCCAGTTTCTTGAAATTAAAGCTCCGAAAACGCAATTTAAGTCAACCTTTGATGAAATGGGAGGGGGGTGTTGAACGGTCTCACTCACAGAAATGGTTCGTAATTGAAGCACTAAAAGCGAGATTTAAGACGTTTTTCGATGATGTTGGCGAGAGAGAGGGGTATTCTCTCGAAACAATTTCGATATGTAGGAAACGCAGTTTTCGAAGGTTTCGTGGTAAGGTTAATGGGTGGAGAGATTCGGAGTCTTCCCTGACAAATTTTCAGAATTGAAATTCAACTAACGCAATCGTAGGCACTTTTCAATATTGTTTGAGGGGTAGGAGGTTTGGGAGATTTCCCGCGAAAATTTTTCTGAATTGAAGCCTTAACAAGGAAATTTTAAAGGATCTTTGGTATAATATTGGGAGGAGGATCTCATGGAGACTCATGAAGTTTTTTTTTTTAAATTCAAGTCCAATATACGGAATTTATTCGACCGTGAATGATGATGAATGATTGATTGAGAGGACGTTTTTCTCATACTCAAGTGTAAATACTCATGTCTAGAACATCTTTAATGACGTTAGGGCAAAGGATGGGGTGTGAGAACGTTTTCCCGGAATTTTTTCAAAACCT
Source organism: Uloborus diversus (assembly GCF_026930045.1). Classification (NCBI taxonomy): domain Eukaryota; kingdom Metazoa; phylum Arthropoda; class Arachnida; order Araneae; family Uloboridae; genus Uloborus; species Uloborus diversus. Next base: position 215,883,212 of record NC_072731.1, on the reverse strand, counting down.
AAGTTTTAAAACTCACTTTCAGGCCAGCTTTGGGGACGTAAAAAGAAGAGTTTGGAGTTCCCACTCTTCCCTCAGTTTGGCTACGTCCCTATCTTCATTTTAAATTTTAATTGTTGATAAATATATTGTGGTAATACTTTCTTCCAATTCTTGGATTTTCCATAATAAAATTTTCAAAGCCTAATATTTTTGTTTTCTTGAAATACAAGCGTCTGCGCCCCCAGAAAAAAGATCTTTTAACATTTTGAACGGATGTGATAGTTTTCTGTGATACCTTAGGTCCTCTTTATTCCACTTCATTTTATTTTAATTGTGCCTCTTGCATCTCTTGATCAAGCTTTAATTTACTTACGGTTTTTACTTTCAAACATTTACTGCTTAAGTATTCATCACAATACTTTGAATCTCTCTTCGCATTAAACTGTTCTTTTTTTCCCCTCTCTCTATTTCAAATATATTTCTGCGACCCATGCATTTTTCTCCACTCAGCAATGATTTTCAGGACAATATTTTTCAGCAAAAAAAAAAAAAACATGTGGGAATGTTTCGGCGGTCCCTATAAAGCCATCCTATTTATTTATCTTTTATTATTATTATTATTATTATTATTATTATTATTATTATTATTATTATTATTATTATTATTATTATTATTATTATTACTTTAACTGAAGAACCATGAAGCGTGGTTTTGTATAACCCGGACCGTCGAGAGACAAGGCGTGCACCATTAGTTTTGTGACCGGTCTTCCCTTCCATTATGCTAATTTTACTCTATGCACAATTCTTGGAGCCGCGCCCATAGTTTCCGACTAGGCAGACATACCCACTCTGCGACCTAGTGAACAGTGTACTGAATACTTTTTAGTTTGTTAAAAAATGTTCGAAGCGTACATTTTCACGGCCCTTACTTAGATAATCTTAATAAAAGAAAATCATGGATGTTCCTAAATTGTATTTTAAGATTACATTTTCTGTTCAAATTTTACAGAAAAGATACTTCTTGTCACTATTATTAAAATTGTTCATTTATAATTGCTATTTGAATTTTTTTAAACAACGAATAGTTTTTCCTTTTCTTTGTTGCATCGCTAAAATGAAATTGGCAGCCCCACTTCTGAAAACCTGGGGGTTGGGGGGTAGCACCCCTCCCCCTTGGCGTCGGCCATGCCATTGACCCTAAACTTACTCAACCCTCTTTGCCCCTTAAAATTTTAAACAAAACTTACCAAAGGCGAAATTTTTTCCAAAAGGTAAAGATTCACACAAGCCTGTCCTTGAAACGTCACTCTCTCGTTTCAATCAGTTATCCACAAGAATATGATTAGAATATATCTGAATGTTTTTTGCATTACCTTTAAAACAAAGCATCAAAATGCTTTTCAATATTTTAAAAATAATTACTATCGGAAACACTTGTTCTTTGTATGTACCCAGCATACCAAAAAGTAAAAGAAGCACCTTTTTTATTTGACAAAACTTCTCTTAAAAAGTACCATTTTATCTGAAAGCACACTGCCCCTTTTTTGGTCTGGAGGAAACATTAGTTCCCTCTGGGCATTTTTTTTCTGAAACTGAAATCAACTTTAGGCTATATTGCAGATAAAAAGCTTGCGGATCTCTCCCATAAAACTTTCTATAAGTGAAATTTTAAGCTATCCGTAGTGACTTTAAAGGAATGGCGAAGGTTCGAAGACTTTTCTGGCAATTTTTCGATATTTAAATATGAAAAACACAATTGAGGGCCTTGATGCAATAACCAGGTAAGCCCAGACTTTCTCTTTTTTGGTAAGACAAACAAATAACATCAGTGTCCCACTGTCCGATAGAAAGGTTAATATCTTTCCCGCATTATTTGCTACAAAGCAGAGGTCTGATCTTGCATTTGTGTCCCGTTGTTGTACCAGTCGGAACTTCTGTATTCTCCATATGCAAAAATGAATTTATTATTTTTTTTAAGGAAAAGTTTGGACTTCACTGGTTCTTCCATCAAAGTCTTCAATTGTAGACTTAAGACAATCGCTGGTGATTTCAGGGATCTCATACCTGAAATACCTTAGGTATTCCGTTTAAGTCTTCAAGTCTAAATCTTGCTCTGATTACAACTAATGTTGCTCGAAAATAATAATAATAGTAATAATAATTATAATAATAATAATAATAATAATAATGATAATAATAATACCTCTCCCCCCTTGGAACTCAGTCCTAACTTTGCCTATATTCAGGAGCTCTCCTTCGAAGTCGAAATTTTCTCCTGTTTCAGATTCAGTTTATCGTAGTCTAGACTTGCTTTCCCGTATGCAATTCAGCGATGAAAATACTCGTATAGCGAAAATTTAAATTAGACCAATGCAATATCTTGCCAACTTACAGTATTTAGTTGAATCTGTCACATCCTAGTGAAAACTAGGGGTTTTTTCACCCCTCATTTAAAATATCTCAGGCCCCCTTCAGACTCGGAACCCTGCCAATAGGTGTCCGGGAACATTGGGCGTCGAGCATTTTGGGCGCCGGGAACATTG